>NW_027557385.1:0-5181 GCF_052425735.1 Oculina patagonica
TTGAATTTTAAAATAATGTTTTCAGACATCTATAAAGATACTTGTTCTTCTGAATTGCCATGGCAATGTACATACACCTGTCTAGGAGAGACCATAACCAAAAGATCTAACTTTGCAAACGTCGATTGATTGGGATAAATGCCAATAAAATGATTTCAGTTTCATAAAAGAATGTCTTGTTGCAACTGTATTTGCGTCAGTTTTGAAAAATGTGAAATGAATCTGCAAAGAGGAAGGCTTACAAGGCAAATGGTTTTGCACTGAAACAGCTTTACTCAATGCCCACTGCACTGACTCACTAATTTTGTTATTACTTACTGATGGAAGAGAGTGGTTTCCAATAAGTTTCCACAAGTCTCGGCCAGTTAAAAATCCAACAGTGAAAAATGTGAAGATCCCTGTGTATTTCGTACTAAAGAAAAACAAAGTGGTGCAAACATAACATTATTTACTCTGCACCATGCAAAGAACATATATTTTTTCATGTTACCGTTTTAAGGAAAGTTGAGTCATTTCTAGACACATGACTTATGAACCCACTATGAGAAACCTCTCAAAATCACAGGATGATATAATAGAACTCCAGTGGTTTTATACATGTGCGTGATTGTAAACTGCTTGTACAAGCTATCTAGCACAGCTGGTAGCTAGTGCATCAAACCTGGCATCACTTTCTTCCTACTAACTGGGGGCAAGGGCCATACTTGGAGAATATCACCAAAGATCTTTCTGGTACCCAGGGGGCACTCCGGGATCAAAGTGACAGGGATGATCAAATGGAGGCAAAACTCAGGACCCAAAAAAATCCCTAAGTCTCCCGACATTACCCAAAAAAAAAACGCCCAAAAAAATCCCTAGTCAAATTACCCCTAAATTGCCAAGGCCGCGCCAAGGCACTTTAGTTTGATTTTAATACCCAAAAAAATCCCCTATTTAAATCAAGTCACCCAAAAAAATACCTGCCAAATTCTCCTACCCAAAAAAATCCCGGAATCGAAAATTTCGACCCCAAATCCTTACACATCCCCGTCACTTGGATCCCGGAGTACCCCCCTGGGTTCTGGTACAGTCCAAGTGAAGCAAGGTCCGTACAAAAAAATCTGACTGCAATATCCTACCAGTACAATTTTGAGCTACCGAGAGTTACTAGTATGTGTGGTCATCACCCATAATGCCCTGCATTGCAGCAAAATTTGGTCCCGACTACCAGCCCAAAATTCACAGCTCACACTATATCTTAACAAGCTCCAGCCACAAAAAAGAGGGTTTGAATCCCATTCTTTTTTATATTTTTGATAGGAAAAAAAAGACTCACATTGTTACAGAAAAAAATTGACATTGATCATTCTTAATAATTAATTCAAGGGTTTTTTGTACTTGCTCACCTGTAAGCACCCAACAGAGCAACGCCTGTTAAAAACAGCCATGTCCACCACGCTTGTGTGAACGGTCTGCAGGGCAAAATTGATTACTATTAGGTAAACACATGATTTCGAGTACAATTAAGGATAAATCAGCACAAGTAAATTTTTCAAAGGCTAACCAAATTAGCATGAGCCCAGTTTATGTACCTATATGTCAAACTTTGCATGAAAAAATCGACATGTTTTTGCTCTCTACAAACCCTCCGATAGCGGCTGCCATTTTGTTTTGGCACACTTCCCAACTTTCCTGTCAATCAATTTAATTTCAACTTTTTGCACTCGATTTCAACTTTCTGCATGGTTTGGGATTCATTGATATGCTCTCAGCCAATGTGCATGCAGAAATTTTTGCAGGTATAATACACTATTAGCATCATGTTTGCCCATTGAATACAACACAGAAGTCCTAAGTTGATGGTAACGGTACATTGGAACTCTGCCTTGAGTATAATGTGTGACCACCCTGTTAATAAGGCCATGTTGCAAAAATGTCACTTTGTTTTTGCCGGAACATTAAGCTTAGTCAATAATTTGTCTCATCTATAATTAATTAACCTGTCAACATGACCAATGGCCAAATTTATCCTCCTCAGTTGGAGGGGGGGGGAAGTTTCCAACCCTGTTCTTCAGATCACTTGAACCAGCTTACTTGACAATGATTCTTACCTGTTGGATTCCTTGTGAAACTTGAGGTAACAGAGGAGGGATGCAGCACTGAAAAACAGGAGAGGGCCATCTAACATAATAAGTCTGCTTTGTACCACAAACATGTTATCTGCAACAAAAAGAACATCAAGGTATGACAATGAGAATTTGTTGCCAAATGAGGGTGCAAGTTTTGAACAATGTTACAGTAAAATTAAATAGGCCATTTCGATATATTAAAATTCTAACTTGGCTCCGAGGCTTGGGGGAATAAAACAAAAGATATCACATCGAGGTTTAGGAATGAATAAATCATTTCTTTTGTTTTATTCCCCCAAGCCTCGGAGCCAAGTTAGAATATTAATATATTGGAAATGGCCTATTGAAACTGTGCTATGTTTGTGATAAATTTTTGACAACTTTTGGCAATTTTCTGTACTCTCCTATCCTTACTAGAAAGTTATACAAATGTAGTGTCATGAAACAAAAACAATATTATAAAATTAGAAAATACAGACTGAGTCAAAAGGTCAGCACTTATACTGTAACTTTATTAACAAGACAATATCTCACCAAATGTTGCCAAAAATCCACCCAGGGCAGCCGCCCAGTGAGAACAACCAAGTTCTATGATGATCTGAAAAAAAGAAAACAATACAAGTTATAGGATGCACCTGATTCAAGTCGTGTTTACATTAAGAAAACACAATCTACAAATCAAAGATCTCTTTGAGATATCGACTTTTTGCATGAAGTTAGTATGAGTAGAAGGTTTATCCTGGGCATTGTTGTTCGAACATATCATGGAAGAATTCAAACGTCTTTCAGTTTAAGCATTTTATTTTATTTTCACGGAGGAAATGCTGGGATTATCAGTTGCGACGGCTGGACGCTTTGCGAGTCATATACTTTGGCACAGGTTAAAAATGGTAAACTTTGACGCTTGCCTTTAATCGACATATTTGTTTCCTTTCGAGTTAGAAAGATTTCTAATCGGCTTAATGCAAGGTTCCCAATAAAGGTTACGCACGACAGAGTTACCTTTTGTCTCATCACGCAATTTTAACCCCACATTGAGAAGTAAATTTTTCGTTTGGATATTACCAAAAAGCCACTTCTCCTAAAGACATTCTTTACCTTACAGCTACACATGCCATTTCTAACGACTACATTTCTAGTAAAACAGTTGCGGTTTTTTTTTTCTAATGGCGATGCATTAACTTCTGAACAGAAGCAAAAACTTTTAGTGTCTACGGCTTCCACCGGAAGTAATTTCACAAAAGCTGCTACAAAAACACTTGTAAATATCACTTCACACCTGCATTGAATCATGATGTTGCAATTCTAAATTGTGCAACTTAGCAGAAATAATCAATTGTCACGAAATGAGTTCCCTTTGGTTAACTATTAGCAACCTTTTAGTGCGTGTACAAATTGCGTTCTTAATCGTTTTAAACTTCGCTCACGTTTTGAATTGTTATATAACGTTTGTAAATCTGACAAGTCATGTTTTTTCTACAAGAACGGAAGTGTTGAAGCACAACTATAGAGTGACACTTTACAAGTCACGCGCTTTGATCACCCACAGCGGAAAGTATTCCCTTGAAAAATTAAAACAGTCCCTTGAGCTAGAGTTAACAAGAATGTGGTTCCTTCCGGTTTCAGATTACCCAACTTAACCGCTATTGTCAATGATTTTGCTTGTAAACAAGCAAAAAAGTCGAAAAAAAGTTGGAACAACGCAGTAAGGGTTACAGTAATCAAGCAATCAGTTCTGTTTGAAGGAATTTTAATGCAAATATGTCTCTGCCTTTATACTATTCATACTTTGTATAACAGCCACTTTATTAAATTACCTTTTCACGCAGAATTTTAAGACAACTTGATTTCACAATTTTGGAAAAGTGACTCTAACAGAGTGCAAGATCTAATGACACAAAGCTCCTACTAAATTGAAGGACTTGTTTTACAAACATTTATTTTAAAAAAGCCACCTTTCAATTTTTAGACCTCAAAACATGAATATTTGACAAATTTTTACATTTAATTTCAAGTAGTAATAAGGACAAAGTATTGCACACCCACCTCATAAACAATTGGCACAACAAGACTTCCAAGAAGTGCCGAGACAAACCGTAAATACCATACAAGTGGCTCGTATTCACCAAGATCTGACGAGCAAAATTAAAAATTAAATTAATGCAATATTGTTACTTAGGCTGCAGACATTCTGCATTACGTCATACCGAACAAGACTACATACCATTTTTTACGCTCTTGACAAGGGTATGAATTCAAAGTACATTATACTGGCGTCTTGGCAGGATTTTGAAATGAAAGCCATAAAATGCAAAGAGGAATCCTAGTCAAAAAGGTGTTAATTCAAATACCTTGGCCTATATCTGCAAATGTAAACTGGCCATCATATCCAGATAGATAAGCTGAAATCAAAACAGCAATAAAGGATTTATTATGAGATGATGAATTCAGAATTGAAATACAACTAGCAGCCATGATTTTACACAAGTTCTCAATAATTTGTTTACAAGTCAAGTCACTACAAGTCAAGTCCTTCCTTGTAGTGTAAGAGACTTTCATTTGACCTTGAAATAGTTACTGGAACATGCAAACAGAATTCAATGACAACAGTCATATGGACCTAAATAAAATTTGATTGGCTTCTCAAAGTTAATGTTAAAGAAGGCAAGTCAGAGCACTTTGGTGGTTCTAGGGTTTAAACGAAAAACACAAGGCAAATGTTTTCTTCATGTCACAGGGATGTCAGCAGTTTTTGGTGTGGTCCATTAAATGATCCATTCTCCATCACATAAGAAGGTAAACAAAAAATCAAACAGGGAAACAAATGCACCTGTTTAAATATATTTGATATATATATATATTTGATCACAGCATTGGGATGGACACCAGAAGGACGAAGAGCAAGAGGGAGGCCAAGGACAACTTGGAGAAGGACAGTGGAAAAGGAAAGAAACAAGGCAGGGTGGGCAAGCTGGGAGGTAGCCAAAGCAGTAGCACAGAACAGGCAGTGTTTGACAGAAAACGTGACGGCCTTATGCGCCTACTGTCCCGAAGAGAATTGATGATGATGATG
>NW_027557386.1:0-5173 GCF_052425735.1 Oculina patagonica
AACAACAAGCTTTATTTGTATGACTACGTAGAAGTTTGGTAGTATTGCGAAAGCTACTTGAATTTAATTACATATAATTTCATTAACTAGGATAATTAGTTAAGTTGGAAATAACATAACATAACAAAGAAAATAATAATATTAATAATAACAATAATCTAAGAAAGAATTACTAACAATAATTGTTCATTTAACTATTCGAAGTGGTGATCATTGTAACGAGATTGTCTCTCAATTCAAAGCATGCTGCAAGACACTTGTTTCTCACACCACACTGGTTGCCGTTTACCACTGTTGCCGGGGAAAAGCTCCAGTATTGAGTGAGGCCCAAGGCTTGGATCGGTCTTTATTATCGCATTGGTCAGAACACGACCAGTTTCTACCAAACCGCAAAACCCTGTGAAGGTAAATAAAGACTGTGAAATGGTTTCTCTAGGTTCTTTTGAACTCTTACATTGATCTATCTTGTTATGTCATATGATGAGCATCATACGTCAGATGAAGCGGCGGTAGGGGTTAACAACGGCAACTGAAAAAAATGTATGTCAAAAAGGGCGATAAGTTACGACAAAGAAATTACTCTGCTCGGGAAGCAAGAAGGTCCATAAGCTCATCCAGGGTCTTTTCTTAGTTTTTGTTGCCCTTCGTTTGTTGCCCTTCGCCGCTCACGCCCGTGTGCGTGAGCGGCGAAGCCGCGATCGCGGCTCGCTCCAAATTCTTCGCGGCTCCGCGGTTCCCTCTCTTTGCCGTTCGCCGGCCCGTCTCAAAGCAAGCACTCGCACTCGAATCCCGCCAGCTACGCAGGCTACCCTCTGGTCCGTTGCTTTTCTTTCTTAACAAACTATCAATTTGAAGTTTCCTTAGATTTTTTCCAAAAATGACGACTCTCAACAGGAGTCTTCCCTAAAGCAGCCTTGTGTCAATTCGTGTCGCGGACTATCGTGCTAACCTCTGAGACTGAAAGCCTCATGTAATCATGAAAATTAAAGCTACCCAGCACTACTCTCATGTGCTGCAGTTTAATCAAATTTTTGCAAAATGTTTTTTTTTTAATTTTCGAACTTCTGGAGCTCTTAAAAGTGAAAGGGTGAATGTTTTCGAGACATAGCTCCCGTAAAAGAAAAAATGTCTGGATGTTTGGAAAATTGTCTTCAGTGAATTACGGAAAGTGTTTGATGACCACCCTCTGCGTAGAAGCTTAGTCTCCAGCCCTTCCTTGTATGTCTCTGGGAGCTAGATGGAACTCCGTGGTCGTACTTCCTCGCCACGTCAATGTGGGTGTTCCCTACGGGGGACATAGTGCAGAGCGGGCAACGTGGAAAGTCCACGGCTAACACGGCACGGGACCGAATTACCAGCGGTATATAAGACATGTCCAACCAGGACATGTCTGGTTTGGACAGATGGGGCTCATAACCTGGAAAGGCAATCTGTTTATAAGAAGGAAACTCTGATTTCAAACCGGGCTTGATGAACACTCTCTAGCCCAGCTAGATAAACATTTAAGGGAAGGGAAGAAACCCTTACAACAGCATTCTCGTCCCCATAGCCCTTTCGTTTCTCTTAGCCGGCTGGGCCTTGGCACGAGGAAACAAAGGGCTCTGGGGACACAGGATTTCCAGTCCTAGATTCTAGGACTTCCGGTCTTCATGTATGCAGTCACGACGTTTCAAAAGAATGTATGAGAGAGTCATTACGTTTTCGACTTCCGTTTAGGAATTCTTTATTCCAAACAGCCAATCAAAAAAATTCGAATTAATTCAAAAATCCTATATCCCCAGAGCCCTCCGTTTTCTCTTGCCAAGCCGGCTAAGAGAAACGAAAGGTCCGAAAGGGCTATGGGGACGAGAATGTTACAACAGAAGAAAGACAACAACAACTGCCTATTCAAGTTTGTGGTTGGGTAGGGTACTACCCTCTCGTAAAAGACTTATTTCAGAAACCGAAACTTTAGCTGTCACCGTGCGCGAGAGAGTTGAGACAGATCAGAGAATTCGACGACAACCGTTCATAAACTGCCGGCGAAACGTATTGCTTGTTCATTATAAGATATGTGTGTGAAGATAGCTCAGCTAGTGAGTATGATTTAACCAACTTACGAACCATGTACGAAGCAGGAACTTGGCACTGAAGTAATCGCGCAGGTACAACCTCAACAAACTTAGTATGGGTGAAATATGACGATCAGACAGGGCTGCCCTACTCTCTCCTTGTCCAAATCTTGCGATACAGACCTATAGGTAAACTCTCATGATGGTCGAGCTATGTGAAAGAGTGGTGACCTGGATGAACGCGAAGCGATCGGTTCAGAACAGAATGCGATGGAAAGCGCTGGTACTTAATATCTCTTCACCAGGGTGGGAAAAGGGGTTTTACAGGCAAGCAGTCTCTGTCAGTCTCTGACAGTATCCCGTTTAAATAGAAACTCAAAATTTTTGAGATGCAAACTTCCGATAATAAGCCCCTCCCCGAAAAAAGCCCACCTGAAAAGGAACGTTACGCAAACATGGCAAATATAAGCCCAGGGCTTAATTTCGAAATTTAATGGTATAACTCTCGTCTTGTGGTCTTTTCCCTCGCGGCAAAAGACCACAATCTCCCCACGTCTTATCCTATCATTCGACATCAGAGCTGACTTTGTCCAACAATGAGTGATTTTTAAGCTTCTGAGAGAAATTTCTGGTGTTAAACGTAATTTTACTTTACTTTACTTTACCTGACGTCATATATATATATATATGGTTTTAGGCCATCGTAACTTAATTAAAAATATAATACAAACAGCGGTGATAAACATTATGAAAAATCGCATTTCACTAAACTTGACGTTTCATATGCATTTTCAAAAGTATGACCGTTAAAAATTAGGCAACTATTTAGATATTGTTATGAAAGGGGTCTGGAACCTAGACTGAGACAATTGATCTTCAGCAGTAGTAACTTAATATTAACATTTCAGTTAAAGGAGAAGTTCACTCCAGAATGGCCATTTATTTTCTTTACGCCAATAAAACGTTAATACAAAGATATGTTATTCACCAAAATTTCAGCCTCCAACGTGCGCTCTAACCCTACGAAATCTTTCCCAAAACTCGACAACTGAACGCCGCCATCTTGGCTGGTAATGTATGCGTGACGTCAAAGAGCTCAGCCTGAAGTTTGGCAGGAAATTTTAATAGTCGAAACTCCTTGTTTTCTGTATTTCTTGGAGCTCTGTTTGAGCAAAATGGAAATGCACAAACAGGTATTTTGACAAACAAACGCCACTACGAAAAAAAAAAGGAGTTTCGAGTATTTAAATTTTCCCGCCAAACTTCAGGCTGAGCTCTTTGACGTTACGCATATATTACCAGCTCCAAGATGGCAGCGTTCAGCTGTCGAGTTTTTAAAAAGATTTTGTAGTGTTAAAGTGCACGTTGGAGGCTGAAATTTTGGTGAATAACATATCTTTGTATAAACGTTTTATTGGCGTAATGAAAATAAATGGTCATTCTGGAGTGAACTGCTCGTTTAATAAAGCAACAACCTCTCACTGCCGACATTGACATTTAATGAAGGTTGCAGTTCTTGGATGAATAAAGTCTCCTTAATTTTGCAGTGGAGGTCACTTTTGCCAGACGCAAGGATTTCAAAATGATCCCATTTGTGTTATAGACTGTTATGGCCTGTGGTTTTGATGTGATCAGCAATAGCTGATAGATGGTCGCATTTAGTGTGGGCCTTAAAATGTTCAGTTTTTCTGTCATGAAGTCGTCGTTTGTTTTTCCAATGTAAACATCATCACAGTCCCAGCAGCCAGCTTTGTAGATGACCTTAGATCGTTGAGAACGGTGAGGCGGTCTTTGTACGGAAAGAAAGATTTGATGCGGCGTGTGTTCTGAAAAATGATCCTGAGGTCGACGAAAGAGTAGAAGTCGGATACACGGGATTTAAGACGTTTAGTGATTTGGATGCTCGGAAGACCTAAGTAGGGTAACAGGATAATGAAATCTTTTTTAGGAACTGTCGCAACAGGGTGAAACGTCTTATGTGCCTCATGTGCCTTATCACATACTGTAAAAAGCCTTGGTTTATATTAGCGTCTGAGATTTTTTTTTTTTTTTTGGGGGGGGGATGGGTAGGGGACATTTTAGAAGTTAATGGTATCAGGTAAAAATCAATTATTATCCTTTGATGACGTAGTATAGTTGGGAAAGATTTCCTCCTTTATCACTTTCCAGTATCAATAAATACGTCTATTTTTCTGAGCCTGCTCTAGCGCATATACTGTTATGGAAAGGCTGCAGAAATTGCGTTAAAAGACGTACGGAGAACTGGTGATTTTCTTGTTCACGTGTTAATTTCGCCCGTCCCACCTCTGACAATCTTTGCAGCTGAGGGTCTTAAGAATTCTATAATCAGAGACGTTACCGTAGGGCCATTCCCCTGTATTGCATTGCGCATAAAGTCACGGGTGATTATCGCGCTCGCAATAATATGGCGGCTTTTTCATTATGGCTGCATGGAGCTCGCCAGAGAGGTAAATCGCCATTTTCTCATAGACGAGTATGGCAACTGACCTATGATATTTTCCTCTTGTTTTCAAATGAACAATAACTTTCTTTCTGTAAAATAAATATAGACCCGAGTTTCCAGCGTAGAATAACAAATACTGTTGTCAGAAACGTGAACTTAGCAAGGTAGTGAATATAATCATGATATGATTATAAGGAATTATTGCGTATAAACAATGTGGTGTTGCTGCTAAGCGAGTTTTAGGATCCCCCAGCTTTATTTCTTAATTATATAGCTGCCAGTAAATCTTATATTGTCAGCGCAGCTATTTTTCCTTAATTTCTGAGAACTGTCCAATTTGGGATTAAATTTGGATAGTTTCAATTAGGACTTTCAGGTAAAATGCACAAACTGTCCACTTTAAGAAAAATTGGACAGTTTTGTCTCAGCCAATCAAATCGGAAGAAAAAACAACATGTGACGGATATAAGCCAATTAGCACAAAGCCTAGCGTCAGCCCTGTAAACTTGTCGCATTGTTAGTCGACAATGGCGGAATTCAGAGGGAAGTTTGCTACGTTTTTCCATTCTTTTTTAGCTTTTCAGCAATAGTAACAACAAAGAGAAATTTTCTACGTCGTCAGAAGAAGAGCTAGCTACACTAAGAAGCAAAACCAAGA
>NW_027557387.1:0-14511 GCF_052425735.1 Oculina patagonica
AATTTGCTCCCCACTCAACCAATATAAAACATTTATCATGTAATAGGCAACCACTTTAGGGGTGTGTCAACATGAGCAAAAAATACAGTAGTTATGAATTCACAGGCCAAAGATATGCAAAGTAAATAATACATTTTCTTCATAGATTTGCTCAATTGAACAACAGTAATATTTAAATTTTATAATTTTTAATTTCGTTTTAGATTTCCTTACGTTGTCTGAAAAAAAAATGTGTTATACAGTCGAAGCTCTCGTAAGCGGACACCCTCGGGACGCGAAAAAAGTGTCCTCAACTGGAGCTGGCCGCTTACGAGAATGAGTCTCGTTAGCGGCCACTAGAGGTGTAGGGGATAGATGGCCGCTTACGGGAGCTTGGTCAGCTAACATGATGCCAATATGTATGTAAGTGGTGTTTCGAAATGTAACCGGACGTGGATGATACAAAACAAACACTGAAATATGGTACTGTAATTACTGTAAAATCATTGTGACGAACGGCGATGTGATAAAAACAAGATACAGAGGCTGTTATTATAGGATTTTTTGGGGGTGTCCGCTTACGGGAGCTTAAAAACAAAGAAAAAGTCTAAGTCGTAATCTCTGAAAGTGTCCGCGGCCGCTTACGGGAATGTCGGCTTACGAGAATGTAAAAATGCAGAGTTTGTATGGGAGTTAAAACGGGTTTTCAAACAAGGTGGCCGCAAGTAGAGCTGTCCGCTTACGAGAGTGTCCGTTAAGAGAGCTTCGACTGTATTCTTACTGAATAATTAATTAACGCATCATGAAACAACTATTTAAATACTCCGCGGTCCCCAGGGATGCATTGCTGCATTGCGGGCTCCCCGTATAAGTAGAATAGACCGCGTGGCTTTGATTTCACTGTGTCACAGCGACCGCCGAGCTAGACGACGGATCAAGGTTCGCTTGTCTTTTTAGTTTGTCAACCAACACCAGCTCGTCTTTCGTTCCTTTCAATGGCGGAACCGGCGGGAGAACTACCTCCTTTGGCGGCAGAACCACCCGCAATTCCTGAACCGGCAGCAGAACCTGTGGCAGAGCCTGTTCTTGAACCGGTTGCTCAACCGGCGGCGCCTAATCAGGTAACATTCAGTTTTTAGTGCGTTTCTTTCGTCTATAGCTTTGGCTACTCCTTTGTAGGACGCGTTTTCATATCGTTTCTACAGCATTTTTTGGGTTGTTTGTTTTTCCTAGTTTTCGCTAGCACTTTGCTTAGCATGTTTTCATGTTGCACGTGTCCCTGGGGCTTTTGTCGGCGTTTTTTAGTATTTTGCTTACTCGGTTCGTTCCAGCTTGTTTCCCAGGCGTTTGCCGGTTCTGCTCCGGGACCTCTTGTTTCGTTTTATAGGGATTTTTTATAGCGTCCTTGGTCTTGTTTTTGTCTTTAACAAATACTTTTGTATAAACGGTCCGGGACCGTTCGGCTCCGGGAGCCGGTGTTTGTTTTAACGAAGTAGTCACTTGTAACGGTCCGGGACCGTTGTTTTGGCTGCAGGAGCCGGTGATGTTTTGAACGAAATATTTATTGTGTAAACGGTCCGGGACCGTTTGGCTCCGGGAGCCGGTGTTGTTTTAACAAGATATTTATTTGTGTAAACGGTCCGGGACCGTTCGGCTCCGGGAGCCGGTGTTTTGTTTTGAACGAAATAGTCACTTGTAAACGGTCCGGGACCGTTGTTTGGCTCCGGGAGCCGGTGATGTTTTGAACGAAATATTTATTGTGTAAACGGTCCAGGACCGTTTTCGGCTCCGGAAGCCAGTGTCGTTTTTTAACGAGTTATTTATTGTGTAAACGGTCTGGGACCGTTAGGCTCCGGAAGCCGGTGTCGTTTTTGAACAAGATATTTATTGTGTAAACGGTCCGGGACCGTTGTTTGGCTCTAGCAGCCGGGGTTGTTTATTGGGAGTCAGTTTTGTTTTTAAGCAAAATAATTATTTGTGTATACGGTTTGGGTCCGTTTCGGCTCTGAGAGCCCGGCGGTTTTTGGTTTCAGGGTACGTACGGGATATTGGGCATACAATCCGGAAACTTTCTGGCTCCGGGAGCCGGATTTCCTGATTGGAGCGAAGTTTCTTTGGGATACGGTCTGGTACTTATTCGGTAGATAGTCTTGTCTGGTACGAACATATTTTATCGTGTTTTCTTTTGCGATCGATCAGTACTGGGGCTAAAGAGGAGATAAGAGTTTCAATGTAATGCTTCCTTTTTTCCGTCAACCCCTAGGCGGACGATCGTATTAAGTTGCTTGAGGACAAGTTGAAGGCTCTGGAGGACAGGCAAGGCGTTGACGTAGTTACCACCGCTCTTGCGTCAGTCCGTAACGCTCTTCTGAAACCAGAATCAATTTACGATCCTTGGGAGGCGTCATCTCTCGTTGAGGCCCTAGTACGAGCGGCGAGGTCGTCTGCCCACGAGAAGGCAGACCACTACGCAGCCATATTGGATGAATTGAAGGGGAGATCCAGTGTCCTCTCACCCTCCGCTCATAGAAAGCTACTTTTGGGGCTTTTAGGCGACCCGATTAGGGCCAAGGTAGCGAAAGAGTCTTCGGCGCTTTTAAAGTCAATCCAACGAGAAGAGCCTGGGTTCCAGAGTCGTAACAGCACCCGCCACTTCAGGCGCCATCCCTTGCAAACTTGACGCACTTACGTTTCAGACATCCAGATTATTTTCAGGCAGGAAGTTTGCATGAACATGTTGATTTCTGGGAACACCTCATCTCTTCAACTGGTTACGTTTGTCCTCAAGTTAATTTGTTGCAGATAATCCGAGAGGGAGTGAGGGTTCATGATTTCTTCCGTCATTTCAAGGGGAATTTTAAAGGTAGACATTATGACTCTTCTGTCCCGCCAATTTCCAGTTTTCCGAACTCTTCTTGTTGCCATCAGCATACCGATTTCATTGATACAACAGTTTTGGCTTGGCTGTCTCAGGGTGTCATCAAAGTCTACGGCAAGGTTGGTGTATGCTCTCCCCTGCATTTAGTCCTTCCTTTGACAGTTGAACCATCAAAACCACGTCTTTGCCACGACGAACGTTTTCTAAATTTATGGGTTCGGGATCTTCCATTCAAATTAGATCACCTCCCGGATCTGCCTCGTTATGTCTTCCCAGGGCATTTCCAGACAACTTTTGATGATAAGAATGGATACCAGCACCTTAAGATTCACCCGGACTCCCAGGAATTTTTCAGTTTTTCCTGGAGAGGCTATTATTTTTCTTTCAGTACCTTGCCGTTCGGATGGAAAGCAAGTGCCTTTTTATACCATAACACAGGCCTTGTCGTCACTAGTGCCGCTCGATCTTTGGGCATTCCCCTATCGCAGTACATTGATGACAGACATGTCGGCCAGTTGTTCCTTTCCGGCCTAGTGGATTGCCAGCCTAGTCGTTTAGAATTCCTAGAATACGCTGCTGAGTCTGCAAATGATCCAGTTTATGGCAAAGAAGCGCTTTATAAAGCAAAACAACGGAGGAATGAACCTCCGGAGAGAAATAAAAGAGTCCTACCTTTTAAGCATAAAGTCGAAAGCTTCGCCACAGGCTTGGATAGCCACCCCAAGCCCCCGTCTTCATACGGGACCGGGTTGTCAGATCAAAATGTAAACGTACGAAGATGTCCCTCATGCGAAAAGTCGCACGACTTGGAGGACTGTGAGTCATTCAAGAAAAAGTCTGTACAAGAAAGGAGGTCTTTCTTATCGAAGAAAGCGCTTTGCTTCGGTTGCTACGGCAAAAATCATCTGTAGAAAAACTGCCAAAGGAAAAGAACATGCAAGAAATGTAAAAGACCGCACCCCACTCTACTTCACATAGAAGGCTTCTCCCTTGACAGTGGAAGTGGTGCCGTTAATAAAGAAACAACGAGAAACGATCAGAACAAACCGCTCAAGGTAAACAACGCATGTGTGGACATCCCCGAAGAGTTTAATCCTGAAAACGATATCCTGCTTCAGACCATTCTCCCGGTTGTAGTGATTCAAAAAGGCGCCGACAAGCCAGTAAAGACCTATGCTTTCTATGACAATGGAAGCGCAGGATACTTTCTCACTGAAAGCTTAAAGACACGACCTCAGGCAACAAGTACCGCCACGAAGATCCAATTAGGAACGATGCATGGCCAGAGTCTTGTAGACAGCGCCATTGTTAAAGATCTTGTTGTGATTGACTTGGACGGCAAGAATCCTGTGGAACTTCCAAGAACGTATACAAGACAAGAGATTCCAGCTGATACCGAACAGATCCCGACTCCAGAAATCGTCGGCCGTATTGACCATCAATCAGGAGATTGCTTCTCATATCCCAGCCTTTGATCCTGGACTAGAAATCGGGATTCTAATCGGAAGTAACTGCCCAAACGCACTAATCCTGCTTTGCGTGGTTCCCAACAAAGGTGATGGTTCTTTCGCCCTACAACTGAAGCATGGCTGGACGGTCAGCGGTCCACTTCATTTGTCCTCCGAGCCATTTACAAACAAAGTTACCGTAAACAGAATAACAGTTAAAGAAATTGAAAGCATAAAAGAAATTATCACCCCCAAATCATTGTTGAAGATGTTCGAGCTGGACTTCAGTGAAAACGCCTCGGACAACCTCCCAGAGGAACTGGGCCATTCTCAAGAAGATAGAAGATTTCTCACCGAAGTATCCAAAGGCATCCGGCTCACAGAAGGTCACTATGAAATTCCTCTCCCATTCCGGCAATCTGAAGTGGACCTACCGAACAACCGTCAACAAGCCGTCAAACGAGCGCTCTGGCAAAAACAGAAAATGATCCAGAACCACCAATACCGGAACGACTACATAGCTTTCATCAACGAAATAATCAGTAAAGGTTACGCAGAGAAGGTCCCTCAAGGTACCTCAAAAACAGATCCTGGTAAGGCATGGTACATTCCTCATCATGGTGTGTATCATCCTAAAAAGCCTGACAAGATCAGAGTGGTTTTTGATTGCAGCGCCAAGTATGCTGGAACGTCCCTTAACGACCAACTACTACAAGGACCCGATCTCACAAATTCACTGGTTGGCGTCCTAACTCGCTTTCGACAAGAGCCAGTGGCCTTTATGGCTGATATCGAAGCCATGTTTTACCAAGTACTTGTTCCCGCAGAGCAACGTGACTTCTTACGTTTCCTATGGTGGCCAAACGGAGACTTAACAGCTCCGCTTGAAGAGTACCGAATGACCGTTCACCCCTTCGGAGCCGTTTTCTCACCGAGCTGCTCTAATTACGCCCTGCGAAAGACAGCGAACGATAACGAAGAAGAATACGGAGGTGCTGTTGCAAGTACGATGTGCCAAAACTTTTACGTAGACGACTGCCTTCGTTCTGTAAGCACAGAAGATAAAGCCAAGGAACAGATCGACAATTTGCGTCAGGCATGCGCAAAAGGCGGTTTCCGTCTCACTAAGTTTATCTGCAACCGACGGAGTGTCCTCGAGTCCATTCCCGATGAAAAGCGCTTCAAAGAAGTGAAAACGTTAGACCTTAGTTACGATGAACTGCCCATTGAACGTGCTCTTGGTGTACAGTGGTGTGTCGAGTCCGACACCTTCAGATTTCGCATCACTATCAAAGATAAACCGCTAACAAGAAGAGGAATACTTTCCATCGTATCTTCAATCTACGATCCCCTAGGATTCGCCGCTCCATTCGCACTGAATGCTAAGAAGTTGCTTCAAGACCTTATTAAAGAGGAAAAGCTTGGATGGGACGACAAACTCCCTGAACCCCACCGAATCCGTTGGGAAAAATGGAGAAGTGAGCTGCCCTAGCTTGCTCGAACGCATACTTGTCCCTCGTTGCGTGAAGCCAACAGACTTTGGAGAAGTGAAGTCCAGACAAGTACACATATTTTCCGACGCAAGCTCTATAGGCTATGGCTCGGTGGCATACCTACGTCTTTGCGACAAAGAAGATCGCATACACTGCTCTTTCCTAATGGGAAAAGCTCGTCTTGCGCCAATCAAAGCGGTGACAATTCCACGCCTGGAACTGACTGCCGCCACCGTCTCCGTTCGCCTTGGAGAAATTCTTAAGAAGGAACTCGATGAATCCATCGACACCATCCAATATCACACCGACTCTGTAACCGTGCTGCGTTATATCAGCAACGATCAGAAACGTTTTCAAGTTTTCGTCGCCAACGGAGTCCAGACGATCCGTAACCTCTCAGAGCCCAGTCAATGGAAGTACGTAGAAACAAAGGAGAATCCTGCCGATGATGCCTCTCACGGATTAGATGCTAAAGCACTGAGCGAACAACAACGTTGGCTGAGGGGACCAAAATTTCTATGGCAGCCCGAAAAAGATTGGCCCGAACAACGGCCGTCACTAGGCGAAATTTCTATCGAAGATCCAGAAGTCAAGAAACGAGTAAATGCCTGTGTAACAACAGTCACAGACCCCTCACCTTCATCCACCGTAACGAAGCTATTCCAGTATTTCTCCGACTGGTACTGCTTAAAGAAAGCCGTTGCAGTATTCTTGAGAGTGAAATCCATTCTCCAGGAGAGAAGGCTTAGGAGAATCAACACACATCATGGCCTCTCCACTACCGTTAACGATAAATATAGCAAGCTTATCATTGAGTGCTCATCACTTACAGTTCAAGAGCTAGAAGAAGCAGAGCAATCAATAATTCGTTTCACACAGTCTTTGAGAACGAGTTAAAGAAGCTCGACCAAGCAAGCCATGATGAATCTGATCATGAACGGACACCTCTCCAGAGAAGAAAGAACGAAGTAACAAAGACCAGCTCCCTTTATCGCCTCGACCCGTTTGTTGATACAGGACTGCTGGGAGTCGGCGGCCGAATGAATAACGCTGACATACCAGAGGAATCGAAACATCCCGTTATCTTGCCTCGAAAGAGTCACGTGACAACGCTGATCATCCGTCACACGCACGAGCAACTCGGTCACGCAGGACGTGGACATGTCCTCGCAAAACTACGCGAACGGTACTGGATTATTAAAGATAACTCCGCAGTTCGTCAGCTGATCTCCTCGTGTGTTACGTGTCGAAGAATTAAGTCCACCCCTCAAGACCTGAAAATGGCTGATCTGCCAGAGGACCGATTGACCCCAGCACCTCCCTTTACTTACGTCGGAGTGGACTATTTTGGCCCGTACATAACGAAAGAAGGTCGCAAGGAACGCAAACGTTATGGGGCACTCTTTACATGCCTTGTAAGCAGAGCTGTTCATATTGAAGTCGCCCATTCCCTCGATACAGACTCCTTCCTTCAAGCACTTCGCCGCTTCATCTCCCGTCGAGGTCCAGTACGTGAAATAAGAAGCGACAACGGTACCAATTTTGTTGGTGCAAGACGAGAGCTCTGCGAGGCTCTCAACGAAATGGATCAGAAAGAGATTACAGAACAACTTCGCCAGCAGAACATTGATTGGAAATTCAACCCCCCTGCTGCAAGTCATATGGGCGGAGTCTGGGAAAGACAAATACGGACCACACGTCAAATTCTTGTTGCCCTGCTACGTGAACACGGAAATCGTTTAGATGATGAGTCCCTAGAGACCCTCATGTGTGAAGTTGAATCTATCATCAACTCAAGACCGCTGACTGTTATTTCAAGTGATGTCAACGACCCTTATCCATTATCACCAAACCAGATCCTGACAATGAAGACAAGCATTGTCCTGGCAAGTTCCAACGCAATGACGTCTACATGCGCCGACGTTGGCGTCGTGTTCAGTACCTCTGCAACCTGTTTTGGTCACGATGGAAACGGGAGTACTTACCAATGCTGCAAGAAAGGCCCAAGTGGAACAAAGTTAAACGCAACCTGAAGGTCAATGACGTCGTTCTAGTTAAAGATGAAAATGCACCCCGCAATGTTTGGCCCATGGGCGTGGTTACCAGTGTACAGCCAGATTCTAAAGGTCTCGTCAGAAGTGTCGTCCTTAGAACGCAAACAACGGAGCTGCATAGACCTGTTAACAAGCTCATCCTTATGCTGACCGCAGAAGAACGGATGGATGCCACTCAAGACATGGAAGAAGTTGCAGACAAGCCCAAGCAGACAGTAAAAGAATGAACATAATTTGAACATTTAATAATACGTTATAAGCTTTACGCTTTAATGACTTAATTGCAGTTAAGCTTAGGTTTTCACTTAGTTTTGATTATTTTGACTTATATAGTCTTGTAGTGTTTAAGGGACCGGGAATGTTACTGCCAAATATTTTCTGGTTTTCCGTACTACCTTTCGATCCCTTTGTAGTTTCTTTTGAGTTATTATCTTTAGCATTTGTGGTTTTTTGCCACGGATATACTTGCCTACGTATTATCTACAAACAAAGAAATCTATTTTCCTTTGTATTAGCTAGCATTTTGTCGAACGTGCTCAGGAAACTTTTTCAGTTCTAGTCAACGTGTCATCGTGTTAAGATCAAAAGTAAGACTCAACATCAACGCTGTGAAATCCCTAACGCGGACACAGAATTTTCGAAACCGCTTCTACCGCTTTTACCGCTTAAGTACCACTTTGTACCGCTTTACCGAATCACTTTGTACATCTACTCATCGCTTCGCTATGCATCGCTTCGCTATGCATCGCTTCGTTTGTTAACGTCTCATCGCTTCGCTTCAATAAACTTTGTTTACATCCTTATCGTCGTGAGCATCATTATTGTAGCAAATGGTCTAAAAGCGCGTCAAGAATTTTCTGTTCTAACATGGGATTTAACGATCGTCCTGTGAGTAACGTTCTACGCTCATACTAATAGATTGTAGTGTTCCATTCTAATTCATTCTACACAGGTGTATTTTGCTTTTGTGTTCTATGCGGCGATTTCTCATTAAGTTAAACTTGAATTCTGCTCAATTGCAGGAAAAGACAAACAGAAAAAAAGATCCACTTGGTCGTGCGATGGCATAAAGAGATAACGTTCACACATCATCGCTTAAAAAAGGAAGACCAACAAATGAGCGGGAAGCAGTACTTAACAAAGAATCACCTGAAAGGTCTATACAGCCCCATGAGTATGAAAAAAGGCAAAGTGACAGAGAATTTGACATTGGACCATTCCAAACAGCCAAAGTGAAAAATGCTATAAAAGCATGGGGGGGGGGGGGGGTGGCTAGTGATTTGTCCTTGTGGGCTAATGATTATTTTTACTAGATATAAACCAATGCCTTGTATCTGTTGTGGTTTAATTTTATCTTTGGTTTAAAATTTTTTAAACCAGTTTGATTTTTATTTCCCTTTGTTTCAGATTATGATAATGAACATAAGACAATGAAAAATAAAAATCAAACTGGTTTAAAAATTTTAAACCAAATATAAAATTGAACCACAACATATCCAAACTCAGAGACTCAAAAGGTAGTTCAGAATGCAATGGAGTCGATCAATTGAAAGTACGATGTTTCATGTTTATTTGCTTTATTTTAGTTTCAATTAGAGGTTGATCAGCATGAAACACCACTTGTTCCTCGGTGTTCCTTATGCTTATCTTTACATCCACAACACGATACTTTTGTTCGTTAAGATACTTTTGTTTTCCTTGCAAATGCTATAACATGATACTAAAAAGTGTTTTTTTTTACAGTGACATCACTGGCAGTTGTTTTCTTTTCAATAACAAAGCCAATTATTTCACTATAATTTAATTGAGTTGCGGTTTTAACTGCTCGAAAGACGTTTCTCAAAAATTAAAGAACAAAACAAATCAAAAAACGTCTCTTTCAAAAGGTTTTTTAAGCGCTACACAGCTAGGATATTAGCTTTCACTGATGCATACTTTCTTACGAAAGCACTATGAAAGTCTCAAAAACTAATTCAATTACATGTAATTTGCGGTTTTAACTTGGTGCCACAGAGACTGCAGGAATTCTACTGCAAGCACGCAAAAGGAGAGGTACGTTTTTTCTTGGGATGGGAGGGATGGGGCCTCAGGGGGGGGGGGGTCTTCAGTGAAAGTGAGCACCAAAAGGGGAGAGGGTCATACCTCTTTGTGAGCTATTTAAAGGGAATTCAAGGACAGGGTCACATACTTTTTCAGAATTTTTGTGATGTTGCTTTCCATTTTTCTTTAACAGATTAAGTTTTTCTTTTCACCTACTTTGGTTTAATTTCGTGTTTTGTTTAAGGTACTAGGATACATCTCTACATGTACATTTATATAATATGTCATGGCACATACACTGTAGTTTTCTCCGAGGACTCGTGTCCTTTTTTGTCTGTAACAAGAAGTACTAGAATTAGGTATCCTTTCTTAAGCTTCTTGCTGCTGACTACCTGCTGCCTGATCTACTGAGTCATTTAGTTCTGCGCTCTTCCCTATAAAATGTAAATATCTCACACTGATTGTTTATGTTCCCAGTTTTTTGTTTCAGCACACACACTTCCAGGGAAATGTACCATGTAGTAGTGAGGGAAGGGTTGCACTTTTGTCAGTTACCTAAAGATGGAGGAGTTTTTTTTATTAAATAAATACAGGGGAGGGCCAACTCTTTTTTTTTTTTTAAAAAAATCTTCATACAAAAGTAACATATATTTGCTCCATGTTTTGCCTGAGGCGTACAGTCAGATTTTCCTGACCCCCACCCCCTTCACAAGGAGTAATTAATTAATTGATATTAGTTAAGTGACTCTTAAAGTTTACACCTTAGCATGTTAGGGGATTAGTGGACGACAGCCCCAACAATTCATGCATTCTGCACTAAAAAGTTAGTGTTAGTAGAGAAAGTGCTGCATAGATTAAGTCTTCAGAACATCAAGTCAATGTACAGAATCCCAGAAGAGCTAATGATATTGGTAAAAACAATGTACAACAGATTTAAATTGTGCAGTCCTGGACGCAGAACAACAGTCCAGTCAGGAGTTAAGCATGGATGCGTCATGTCTGGTTTCCTATTTCTGGTTTCCTATAAGTCATTGGGTCATGAGCAGGACTACAGAAAGCAGGAGAACTGGTATACAATAGACCTAATGTTGCTGTCCAGGTACTTCGAAAAAGAGATAAGACCAGCAAGCTAGCCGATGAATCTGCAAGAGTCAATTTTTGGATCAATGCAAAGAAGTCCAAATTCATGCAAGTGAATGCCAAAAACAACCAATGAATAGAGATTAATGGCGAGCAGGTAGATGAGGTGGAAGAGTTTGTGTACTTAGGTGCATTGCTGGACAAAGAAGGTGGAACGACCAAGGACATACGGCATAGGCCAAGTAAAGGTAGGCAGGCTAACTATAGGATGCAAAGAATTTGGGGCACTAGTGAAAGTGGTAGGTAGACAAAGGTACAACAATTGCAAGGTGAAACGAAATAATTCTTGTCACAAGGTCTGAAAAATGTTCAGTAAGGAAGCTTTCAACTGTCTCGCACAGTCTTCATCAGCGATTAAAGTGAACTCACATTGTCACATGAATGCAAATCGTTTAATCGTGTGACAACAAGTGGTAAAAAATGGCGAGAAGATGATAGCCCCCGTTTTATTCAGAGTTGGGTGTTGACATCTGATATGAATGGCCTCTTTGATTTTGACATCTACAGACTCTTTATCTAGAACCTTGACTCCTTCCCAGTCAATCTCGTGATGGGCCCCCAGGGGGGGGAACTCCCCTATATGGGGACGTGCCGCTGGATAGGGTATGGTTTTTGACTCCTCCGGCCCTGAACAAGGTATATAATTTCAAGCTCTTATGTCCTAAACAGGGCCTGAAGCTGTCCTAGACAGGGTATAGCTGCAAGACTGTCATCCATGTACCGTATTTTCTCGATTAAACGCCAGCCTCGTATAAACGCCGGGGGCATTTGTTCGAGCTCCCGGCGTTTATTTGAGGTCAAGCTAACGAGTAAACATATTCTGTTTGTCACAAATCTCGATTGCAACATAAACTATCCAATCCGTAATAGTGCACCTTTGGAAAATAATCACCTTTGGATACCCAGGGACACTTTTTCGGGGCAGAACGAAGAGAAAAATTGTCCCGCCTTGACAAACTGCCCCTTGGTCTCGCAGATCGGTAACAATAAATCAATCTGAAAAATTGGCAGAAAATTGCAGTCTGTTAATAAACGCCAGGCCCCGATTAAACGCCGGCTTCAAATAAACGTCAGGTTCACGAAGCCAAGTTTGAAATAAACGCCCAGGGCGTTTATTTGAGAAAATACGGTATTTACATTGTTTTCCCTTTCGCTTCAATAAAAAGCATTATTTTATTTAGTGGGATCGGTGTCTTCGCATTTAAATGCGTCAAACATCGCGTACGGGACGCGATTACAATAAAGCGCAAATGACTGTTGATGTTGTCCTTTGTCCTAAATATGGTCTTAAAATAGGAGGTGTTGTCCTACACAGGGTAGGCATTTTAAGTTTTTATTGCCCTAAACAGGGTCAGGGTTTCAAACCCCCAGCGACACCCCTATACCTAAACTTAGGTCAAGTACCCACCCCGGGGATGGGCCTGAGCTGGTGTTCCCGGATTGCAGATGTTGTTTGTTTCTGATGGTCACCCAGTTTCTTCTGCAGAGTTCTTGCTGCTTGCCAATGTCACTTACCTATCACTTGGTAAAATAAAGTTCTCTTGTTCGAGTATAAAGTGCCAATTTAACAATATATGGTTCCAGGCATGTTGGGCTTAGCCCTTCATCAGTGGAAGTCAAGTTACTGTTTTGTTGAGAAACTTACTAGATTTAAAGTTCCATGTGCCACTCCAAAAATATTGGGTGCTTACTACTAACAAATAGACTACAAGCCCAATTTTTTATGAGCGAATAGTCAATGTGGTGCAGTGAAAATGACTGTCGCTCATAGAAAACAGGGGCAAGTAGTCAAATTGTTTAAGTAGACACTCTAAAGGATTCCATTCCAACAGTTATCAATTTATGTACTTTTCAAACAAAAAGATCAAGAAAAAATCAGCAAATAGAAAACAGTGAGAGAACCAATCAGACTGAGTTTTTTACTTATTCCCAGTGGAACTGGTGGGTATTTTGTTACCAAAGTAATGACATACCCATGAAATAAACGTTTTGTTTCAGAAAGCACAAATTTGGACTCATGTCAGTCAGAGTTGTGAGGAATAAATGGTCAGTAGCTTAACTGTTTTGATTTTAACTCAAGTTGAAAACACAAAAACAAATAAAAACAGCTCTGCTTTCCTGAGTTTAACTTAAGTTGAAAACATGAAAACAAATAAAAATAGTTTGCTCTCCATGTGGCCATATAGATCACATTTCAGGGTTGTGAATGAGACCAATAAAACAACGCAAGAACATCAACAATGTAAAGTAAATATGGATTGTTAAATTTCAAAGAAAAGCTAAATTATGAAGCAATACCTTTTTTTAATCCAAAAGTGACTTACCTCTGTCAGGACAGAATCCACCATGACAAATGTTCCTGATCTCCCTATGCCAGCACTTAATAGATAAGAAAACCAAACCTTTCACTCAAAGCCATACATAAAACATTATAATTTATGCCATTAATCTCTATATGACATAAGAAGATTACCCTTACTGTTACCTATTTTCAAGATTTTTACTTTTACAAAATAATTATTAAAGACCCATGAAAGAAAAGTTACTGCCAAAATTGAAAACATGAAATTTGATGGTGTTTAGAAACGACTTATTCACGACATACACAGAAACGACAAACAAACTTAATTAACAAACAGAACGACTTAATTTGACTAACAATAGATGGAACATTTGACTAACAATAGACAGATCGAAACTGACCAATAATACTTTTGACAAACTTTACATAAGTCTTACAGCCAATAACATTCAGCTAAACTGACCAATCAACTTTAATGGACCAGAGTTATAACATCAATAATAATAATTTCTATAGCGCTATTTAGCTAGTCTTTCATAGCGCTTTACAATCACTATGCTAAAATATAAAAATAAAATATAAAAATACCTAACTAAATTAATCTATTGAGCTAAAATATCTATACATGCAGAGAGTGAAGTTAAAAAGTTAAAGTTAAAAAATTAAAGTTAAAAATTTAAAAACTAAAAATATCATGATTATTTAACTGGACTTAAAGTAAACGTGTATAAGAAATAAAAATTAAATGTCATAAGCTTCTTTAAAAAGATAAGTTTTTATAGGTTCTTCTTAAAAATGTCTTCTGATGCTGATTTTCGGATGCTCAGTGGCAGGTTGTTCCACAGCCTTGGCGCAGCAGTGCTGAACGCCCGGTCTCCGTAGGTCTTGAGTTTAGCCATGGGCTCACTTAGCAGTTCTTGGCCACTGGAACGTAGTGACCGAGAGAACGTTCTAAAACTTAGCATACTAGAAACATAGGATGGTGTTTTGTCGTTGAGTGCTTTGTAGACTATTAACAGTAGTTTAAAAATAATACGGAATTGTACGGGTAGCCAGTGTAGCTTCGACTGACAACGACTTTTCACTTGACGCTGAAGAATGACTTCCACTCAGGTTGTCGAAACGTCAGTCACAAACAACAGTTCTTCTCAGAACTACTCTCACCCGGACGATCACA
>NW_027557388.1:0-5155 GCF_052425735.1 Oculina patagonica
AAAACATATCATTTCGTATGGTGGGTGATTATCGTCATAATTAAACTTTGGATTATGTTATTTGTTATTGCATTTTGTTTTACAATAAGTTGCTTGTGTGTTTGAATTTTCTGTTGGTTGTATCAATTTTCTGTCAGAATTCAGAAATTTTCGTCTAATCAAATTTTCGGATAACTCTAAACTTTCTAGTCATTTGAATTTTTCAGGTTGTGCCAGTTTTCGGGAACTATTCCAATTTCAGACTGTTTTCCAATGCTTTGCATCTCCGATTCGTTTTTCGTTTCTGGTGTATTTTTTGCCAGTAGTTCGAATTTTCGGACACATTCAATTTTCTGCTAGTTCCCGGCGCCATATTGGAATAGTAACCGCGCAGACATGATAGCGAGGCTACCGGTGACCCGTGGCTGAGCGTGAAGAGAGATTACAGTGAGGATTCGGCAATTAGCCCGTGTTTTTTCGCGTTTTTCGGAACATAAGCGAAAGTTTTGATTCTAATAATACATACTACTTATTATATGGCTACAATAGTACGCGCGCTCTGATTGGCTGCTGAGCGGGCATTATTTTCTTGTAATGACCGGGCATTATGAAAAATTTTCTCGGCTCGAAGGTTTTTTGAGTTGTGAGTAAAAGCTACGGCAATTGCGAAAACGACAATAAATACCGACAAAATGTAACTATCTTTTCAATAACTGAAAGAAAAAAATATTGGCATACCGATGGGATACTTCTTTAGTATGAGCGGCGAAGAGAGCCACAGAGAGCGAGAGCGAGTTTCACTTCGATGTCTTTTTTAGATATTTTTAGAATAGCGCTAAAAGGCCATATAATAAATAACTTATTAACCTCGTCCGTTCGGTCATTACAGGGGAATCTCAGACCGAGGCCTTGATGTATTGACCGAGCGATAGCGAGGTCAATACATCAAGGCCGAGGTCTGAGATTCCCCTGTAATGACCTCACTCTCGGTTAATAAGTAGTATGTCATCTTCTAAGATGAATGGAAAATATTGGGCCGCTTTTGGCTGTAAAAAAGGCTAGTAAGCTTCTCAGGGGCCATCAGTTGCTTTCGCTGCGTAACAAAACACAAGGAGATCCAGTGAAGAAATCGCATCCATGGTGTAATCTGATAAGACGCCAGCATGAGCATGGTGAGGACAATTTTCTTCGTCTTTAAAGCAATTTTTCTTTGCACTAATCATTACAAAAAAGGAAATATACACAGCTCTCCTGAGCAAGTCGTTGGGATCAGAAAAAAGGTTTTTAACATGCAATGTTTACAGAACTTTTGTTTTATACTTGCTTCTAATCACTGAAGTTGTTTGATAATATTTTATATCTAGGAAAGCCCTTCTGTTGACAAGTCTCCATTTAAATATATATCTCAATTCAGAAATTATTCCCAATTTTGCCTACGGTTTTTTTTATTTCTGTATTTATTTTGAGTCTGATATAAGCTTATTGTATTTTGATAAGATTTAAAAGAAATAGATTATTGATAACAAAGAGTTGCTTTTAGGTAAAGTTGTAAGCTTAGTTTAAATCCGTTTTCAATATTGTCTCATAGGTGAAAGCTATCCCAGTAAACATGGATTGTGAAATTATCACACAAGGAAGTCACTATTTAAAAGAAGGCACAGAGAAACATCTACTCAAGAAATAAAAATGCAAAAGAAAAGGGAAAACTTTTTTCTCATTAACCAGGAGTATTATTGCACCCTATTAAATCACCTGATGAAAAGTCTGATTGATCTGCAAAGAGAATAATGCATCATTGAATTTAAACTGGTTGAATTTCAGGCAAAGTTTGGTCTCAACCACATTACAGTCAGGGTAGTTTAATCGTCCATCAGTGATAACCCATCATTTTGGTATTATTTCTCCAGAAGAGGTTAAAAATCAACTTTTCTATCAGCTCGAGATGAGAGAATTTGGTCAAATTCAGGGAAAAATTTTAATTACTGTTATATCTCCTTTTGTGTACATGTGTATGTATTGACCTGGTAAAGTTTTGGGGCTGTTCATTCTTTGACAGTAAAGGGTTAACCACCCATAAATCTTTTACACTGAAACCAGAAAGTATGTCAATACTTTAAACACTTTCTGAATGTTTATTATCTCAAATGGGGAGCTATAAAATTTAAGGTCCTGCATGTAGTATTGAAAATATTGATGTAATGTTTAAGATGAATGTATTGTTTAAATAAGACAGTAAAGAAAATTAAAATAAATAAAATCTTCATCATGAAGCTGGATGGAACTCTGCTAGATTAGCTGTAGTTCGGTGTCCATATGAAACTCTACCATCAATGGGGAAGAGGAATTTCTCTTGTTGTAACCTCCAGGTCAATCTGTAAAAGGTAAGGTAAAGTCTGTGTCCGAGCCAAGTGGCTCATACAGCCGGAGCTTATCCCGGTTTCCGTAGCATTAAGCGACTAGGTCTACTCCCCCTGGATGGAATGCCAGCAGTAAATTCGCTGTTACCCATTTATACACCTGGGTGGAGAGAGGCACTGAGAGTAAAGTGTCTTGGCCAAGAACACAACGCAGCTCCCCCACCAGGACTCGAACCCGGGCCATTCGACTGGGAGTCGAGTGCGCTAACCATTGGCCACCGCGTCTCCCACACCAGGTCAATGTGTAGGGGTGGAATTTGTTTTGTCTGAGAATGTGGTGTTAAAAAAAAATTGAAAAAGCAAGCCTTTTCTCTCCAAAATAGACAATAAAATTCCTTTAAGGCCAGAATAAGGCAAGGACAAAGAACAAATACAGTTGTCCCTGGACATGTAAAGTATAGCAATGATTTTATCATTCCCTCAGGCAATTTTTGTAAATATAACTTTAGACTTGCAAGCATTATTGTCAGTTATACATGGTCCACATTTTGTGCATCTCATAATAATAATCCTTACCATACTGTTTGGGTTGGTAATACTTTTTTATAGTAACAGGAACTGTTAAATGGCTTTTTGAAACACCTTGATTCAACACTGCAAATGATTTATTTCAAAACTTAGTAGCTGATGCAGTCATTTCAACTATGAAAACATTTTTTATTCTTAAAAAATTGCCCTCTGCTTGTGTTATTTTCCATTTCTTGACTTGAATAGATGATTTTCTGAGCTTCTTTCAACTGGCAGACTCCTTTTAGAATGTTTCACAATCTATGTTGCTGGGATTTCTCTTTACCTATGAGATAATATTAAAACTTTATTTAAACCAAGCTTATAACTTCACCTAAAAGCAGCTCTAACCAATATAAAATAAACTGCCACACTCAGAAATAAAATAAAAAAGAAGTCTGCAAAATTGAGAATAATTCCTGATTTGGGATAACTATTTTACTGAAAACTTTCAAGAATTGGGCATTGTGTAATGTAAAGTATTATTAAACATCAACTTCAGTGATTGAGAGCAAGTAAACAAAAGTTTTGTAAACATTGCATGTTAAAAACCTTTCTTTCTGATCCCAACGACTTGCTCAGGAGAGCTGTGTATATTTCCTTTTTAGTAATGATTAGTACAAAGAAAAATTGCTTTAAAGACGAAGAAAATTGTCCTCACCATGCTCATGCTGGCGTCTTATCAGATTACACCATGGATGCGATTTCTTCACTGGATCTCCTTGTGTTTTGTTACGCAGCGAAAACAACTGATAGCCCCTGAGAAGTTTACTCGCCTTTTTTACAGCCAAAAGCGGCCCAATATTTTCCATTCATCTTAGAAGATGACGAAGGAGTATTATTAGAATCAAAACTTTCGCTTATGTTCCGAAAAACGCGAAAAAACACGGGCTAATTGCCGAATCCTCACTGTAATCTCTCTTCACGCTCAGCCACGGGTCACCGGTAGCCTCGCTATCATGTCTGCGCGGTTACTATTCCAATATGGCGCCGGGAACTAGCAGAAAATTGAATGTGTCCGAAAATTCGAACTACTGGCAAAAAATACACCAGAAACGAAAAACGAATCGGAGATGCAAAGCATTGGAAAACAGTCTGAAATTGGAATAGTTCCCGAAAACTGGCACAACCTGAAAAATTCAAATGACTAGAAAGTTTAGAGTTATCCGAAAATTTGATTAGGACGAAAATTTCTGAATTCTGACAGAAAATTGATACAACCAACATAAAATTCAAACACACAAGCAACTTATTGTAAAACAAAATGCAATAACAAGTAACATAATCCAAAGTTTAATTATGACGGTAATCACCCACCATAATTTCGCGTAGTCGTTCGACTTTGCTATTGTTGTTGTTGTTGTTGTTTGGTATTGTTGGGTTTACTGTTGTTCTTGTCGCTGTTGTCAATATTATTGTATGAGACCTTATCATTGTTGTTCGAGACCAATTAAAGAAAGAAATCCACTAGAAGTCGGTTACACAGATCCGATTGTGCAGAATGTACTTGTTTTGCTTTTTACAGGATCTGTCGTTTCCAGCATTTTTAGAACCACTGTTAAAATCACTGTTAAATACACTATACCATTAACTACTATTAGCATGATTAAACCGAGCAACTGTCCGCGTCTTGTTGCTTCCCCATTCTTTGTTCGACCACTTCCCGTTCGTCTAAAACATCTGCTTTTCATTAATCTCGGAATTTTCTTTTTTAAAACTTAAAATAAATTTTATACTCCTTTTCCGCCTCCAGGGTGCTTGCACTAGCGCATGCAATTCATTCCTTCCCCACCGGGCTCCTCGTGTTTTTTATTTTTTTACACTTCTTTTCCTGTCTTTATAGGAACTGTGTCACGGCTGAGTTAAGTTCATTTTATTAACTTTGCCAAATACTCGCTATGAAACTTAATGTTTGCAAAGAAATTACTTCTATGGATCTAAATGACAAAATCATAGCTTTATTGCAAACCAAATGTGTCTCCCGGGTGTTATAATTTAAAGTTACAAGCAAACGAGACTAACTTTGAAAACTGTTCAGCCCAACAATATTTAAAAAACCCATATCACAATCCTTCTTTTGTTGTTATTGAAATGTTCCTTCACTGTTAACAGATTATTTTTTTTTATATTTCACCGAATTTGATTGTCATTTCCCATGCCTAAATTTGGCTAAAATCTGTGACACAATCCCTTTAACCCTTTACCCTATTTTCTAAGTACGCTGTACTGAACTTTGCTTAAAACCTGCCAAT
>NW_027557389.1:0-5147 GCF_052425735.1 Oculina patagonica
CCAGAAGTACGTAATCATGTTATAGACCTGGTATAGATATTGCTTCATCGAAGCCTATTTTATCTGCCGTGTACCTTATTACATGAAATTTTCGCGACACGTTAATTTCGCGATTTCAAAAAAAAATCGCGAAATTAAAGTGACGCGAACAATAAGTGTCGCGAACATAACATGACGCGAAAATTAAGTGACTCACATTATGTCAATATTCAAAGAAGAACAAGTTTAGTGCCACTAAAGAAAGGAATTTTCAATGTGCATGGATGATGTCGTCACATCTGACTCTAGAACAATAGCCCATGCACGTACAAGTATGACCTACTTGTAGACATTGTGAAAATTGAACTGCTCTGTTGTTGCTATTGCCGAGGTTTAGTCTCGCCCTTGCGTTGTTGTTAATTTCGACGTTATTGTTCCTTTGATGAAGGCGTTTAAATAAAATTGCCAAGGGAATGTAAATTGTGTCTTACCCAAGAACACGAAATTAAAGTGATTCAAAATACACAATTTCGAAAAATCGCGAAATTTAAGTGTCGCGAAATATGCGCACCTAAAAATCGCGAAATTAACGGGTCGCGAAAATTTCACGTAATAAGGTAGCAGAAACAAAACTTTGCTTCTAAAACATTGGGGAAACATGCACGCGCTACGGATGTTTCTGGAAAGATCTTTCTGGTTTTGCCAGGCCTTTGAAGCGATAACCCCTAATTTTCTCTTGTTAGTTTATGATCCGACACAAAAAAGGTATGCAAACAATCTAGCCTGCACAGCAAAACAGTTTCTTTTATTACTAATATGGAAATAACAGCCCTTGTAAACAAAGCACCTCTTGGTCCTCTTGTTGACAATATATTGTTCTCACTCCAACAGAAATTCCTTAGGCAGCAAGACCAAAATCTAATGAGACAGTTTGTAAAGCTGCAGGGTGTGCTCAACTCGATAAAGAACCGACCGTCACCGCCGCCACTTGATCGTAAAATCAGTCTTCCCGAGACCTCTCCGAACTCGCCGATCAGTCCACTCTATCGGATTTCCGAAGATTCTCCGGGGACGTACTTCAGAGACGATGCCTCTCCGGGCCTCAGACGAAGAGCACAGTCGGCCTTTGCCGGATCTGTACCGCAAAACTATCCTGTTTCACCACTGTCGTATGACGAAAGTGACTTTAGTGACGACTTCGAGCATTTTGCGATATGAAGGAAAGACAAAAAAGGTTTTGGGAGCATGGTTCTTGAACATGTTTCATGTGTAAATGGAGTTTCTTCACACGACAAAAAACTAAATATAGATATAGTTTTGCAATAAATAAATGATTTATAGGAAGGTTGGTTGTAATTATAAATAAATATTGACAGAAAACTAAAAAAATGGTTTCAACAATTTAATGACTACAGTCAACTCTCTCTTAACGGACACCTCTATAAGACGGACACCTCCATAAGACAGACACCTGGTGATGGTCCCTGCCGTTTTTCAGTCATTTTACTATAACCAAAATCTCTATAAGACAGGCACCTCTCTAAGACGGACAACGGACACTTTGGAATCATCAGCGGACACTTGAGATGTGTTTTTTATCATGTTTCATTAGTGAAAATAGACGTGTATTCATTGTGCATAGGTTTAGCTTTATTATCTCAAAATTACTGGTGTCATGTTTCCTCGACTCTCTACAGAGCGGACACCTATCTAAGACGGACAGTTGCGGCCGGTCCCGAAGGTGTCCGTCTTAGAGAGAGTTAACTGTATTCTTTTAGCTCGACAATCATAGGCCCCTATTGTTATACAATTTATATGTATAGAGCGTTTTCCTTAGACTTTCATGTTTGCTCCAGTTTTGTGTTTCATGATTGGTTAAAAAATCGTGCAACGTGCTGCAACCTGTTCTAACCAATCAGTGCAATCCCGCTGTTGTTTTCAACCAATCAGGAGCGAAGCACGTTTTCCCGCCCTCAGCACTGGCTCGTGTTTATCCTTTGATTTCTGATTGGTTCATTCCGTTAGCTCGTTTGTCGTAGTTGGCCACATGTAATTATGACTTTTTCTTTAGTTTTACAACACCCATTGCTGAGAGCCGTTTTCATTTGAGTGTCGAAAGTTACTCACATTTGGTTTTGTATTACTATGCTTAATGTTTGGTTATAAAATTTTGCATCATTTTCTCATCCAATCAGAAGTAAACCAAAACCAATCACTTGCTAGTGCACGTTTTCCCGCCCTTCGCACCGGTTACGTGTATTTGCTTCGAGTTTTGATTGAATCCCCGGATTGTTTGTGTCCTTTGTGATTGGTTAGAGAAAACATTGGTTTTACGAAACTCAACAACGAAGCGCGCGTGTGACGTCATGACTCAGACAAACAAACCGAAATGGCGGACGATTTTGCTAAAACACTTTCTAAAACTGTCGGTGTTCCTAAAACACTTTCATAAAACGAAAAACTTCGCCTAGATTCCTTCTCTTTCTCTCAGAACACTCTGATGTTTTCTGAGCCTCGTGGAGGTTATATTCATCTGCATTCTATTTTTAGACCTTGCGCGCTTCGCTATTGAAAACTGCTCTAAAACACAACTCTTCAAGAGTTGTTGAATAGTCGACCGAAGATGTTCACATCGCTACTAAAAAACCTTCAAACTGCGCCTTGTTTGTTTACAATTCATTCAGATAACAAAGCAGGTTTTTCGGTCGGACTAATTTCTGGGTACCCGATTTTCATCAGAAATGTCGACAAGCAACGACCGCTTTCAAACTGTTCGTCAAGAATAAAAAAGTTTCGAGAACAAGTTGTCGTGTGCGCCCTGAAGAAAGTCAGCCACGGGAGCTGTTGTTGTTGCCTCCTCGATGGTGGACTTCTCAAACCTGTAAATAAATTCACAGCGGACTGGTTAGTAAACAACACATAATTATTTTACGCTGGGCAAGAGCACCTCTTTGCTATCTCTGTTTTTAGGCTCGGCTTTCAAGCTCTTCTTCTTTTGCTACCAACATGGAAAGACCCTGGAACGTATAGAGTCCAAACTTCCAACCCTCCTCGCCCCTCGGCCTTTCTCCCTACCGACCCCTCCCCTCGAACATGCCACCCTTCACCCTCCCCTCCCTCTTCTCCTGCTCTCGTGGGTAAGGTAAGTGACCACTAGGCATTGCGGGCTCTCCAGCTTACCGTCCGGTTAACGATTCTTGACCAGTTACATACACTTTTAAATGTAACAAGACCGGTTAATTTTGCTAACAACAATAGCAATAATATTAATAACACAGGTTCTGATCGTTCTAGTATTAACAGAGGATCTAGGCTTTAGTATCAACAAAAAGAAACAGCATCACCGTCACGAACAATCTACAGCCTGTAGATAAAACAGCCACCGTAAAAATACATTTTTTTTTTAATTAACTAGCCTGCGTAGCTGGCGGTATTTTTGAGTTAAAAGCGCGCTCAAGCAAGCGGCGAAGCCGCGAGTGGCTTCGGGAGGAGGCGTTGAAATACCATCATTCATTGCATCGTCTGTATTATAAATTCATTATTTATGGCCTTCTAGCTTTTCGTGTGTGTAATCTATTATGTTGTTTGTTTACTTTTTCACTAATCGATGAATTATTTAATTAATCATTTGTTTATATCTCTTTTTCACATTTTCTGTATTGTAGTGTGAAAAGCTTGTTTTTATTTTAACCCTTGCCCCCACCTCGATTAGTTGTCCTTAGTAGTAGAGGGGCGAGCACTAGTAGTATCAGTGCACTAGTATCGCAGAGGTCATGGGTTCGATTCCCGTTCAAGCCTGAATTTTTTCAGGCTTGCTACTCTCAACTGCTTAAGTTGAGTACATTACTGCGATGATCCTTCATTTGCTTAAAAAGTATAATGCTACTTTCATAATTCTTGGATGACCTCATAAACTTAGTGCAACCTTTCAGTAAAGTCAAGAATAACAACAGTAATGAATACCTCCATAGTCACTCAGCAGTAAGTCTCAAATAAGCTGAACTGAAGCTCAACAAAAGTTACTTTTCTGGTTAACGTTCTATTTTCACTTCTTTCGATACGGAAAATTGTTCAATTACTGTTCAAGTACTGTTCCTCTGTTGCCACAATGCGACCCTCCTATTGGTGTTGTCATATTTGTAAACAACAAGATCAAATCGCTCAGTCAAGCAATTACCCAAATCAATCAGTATATAGATGATGTCGGTTTAACAGACAGTATCTATGTACTGGTAAAATTGGATAATATGTCTAATGCTCATTGTGAATATATAGCCGTGTGCTTACGTTATCATTAAAGGGACTGACCTCGGCTGGAAAATAGTTTTGGTGGCAAAACATACTTGATGCTCTCTTTAACAATTTTAGTGGTTTTGAATTAATATTTCATTGCACGATTCAAATGCGAAGCGTTGAGTTTTGACTTTTAAGTGACTATGTCACAGATTTTTTTTTTTAATTTATTCAACAGCCAAAATTTATATTTGTGTCGTAGGAAACCTAAAAATAATAGTCCATTTTTATTAAAAATTGCTCTATTATAGCCTTAAGAGCCAGGCTTAAAGGGACTATGTCACGGCTAAGTTAATCTTGTTATTAAATTTTGCCAAATACTCGCTATGAAACTAAATGTTTGCAAAGAAATTAATTCTTTGATACTAAATGACAAATCCATAGCTTCCTTGCAGCTAAATGTGTCTCCCGGGCGTCATAAATTAAAGTTACAAGCAGACAAGATTAACTTTGAAAACTGTTCCGCCGGACCATATTTCAAAAGCCCACATCGCAATCCGTTTCAATCTTCGACACTTTTGGCCATCCGTACCTTCTTTTGCATTTGGTGTGTTATTTAAATATTCCTTCACTGATTTAAGAGGTTATTTTATGCATTTAAACGAATTTTGATGGTCATTTCCTATGCCTAAATTTGGCTAAAATCCTTGACACGGTCCCCTTTAAGAGCAAGATTTATGCAATCTGTCTTATTATAGTGTTTATTCTGTCGACGATAATTTTTCCGATTTTCCAGTAAACACTTCAATCGCATCATTCATGGTTTATGCTTTTAATGGGTCAACAATTCTTCAATCAGGTATATACACTACATTTATCATTTTAACTTCAAGCACACGTTTCAGAAATGTTTCCTGCAATCCCACAAATGCGAC
>NW_027557390.1:0-5147 GCF_052425735.1 Oculina patagonica
GACATTTCCATCTTTTCAGGGGAGAGGGAAATTGTGATCTGCAGTAGAATCCTTATTTCCTGAACCTCTAGGAGATACGACAATTGTTTCGAGAATTAATCATGAGGTTTGAGAAATCGGTTGTAAAATTACAGAGAAGTACTATCCAATTCTGGAGTTTCGAGAAACCGAGGGTTCGAGAATTCTTGATTCTACTATATTTCAAACGTTGCTAAACCTGATCTTTGCATATTGCACGGCGAAGATTAAAACTGTAACAAACTACTATTGATTAAGAAACTTCCTCCTTTTCACCTCATTGTTAATACGATATTTTGTTCTGCTTTTCAGTGGATTACTGCACTCCAAATCCTTGCAAAAATAGAGGCGTTTGTGTGGTAGAGGAAGGAAAAGGATACAGCTGTGCGTGCGAGCCAGGATTCACCGGTTTTCACTGTCAAGGTAAAAGCTTCACATATCCTCATTACGAAAATCACCGTTTTACAACCCGAATGTTTATATCACTGCCAGACCCACTTTCGTTGACAAATTCCAGAAATTCCTGTGGCTTGCGTGCCGTGTCTCCTTGCCACCAAAGTTGACTATGATTGCTCGCTTGAGCCGCGAAAGAAAAAATGATTTACCGAGTGAGTGGTGAAATAAATACAATGTATTATGCTTATTTTTCTTCTCGTTAGTGGACCACTGCTCTCCCAATCCGTGCAGGAACCACGGCCTTTGCTTGCGAGACAAGGCCAGCCGTTACAAGTGTAACTGCCAGAACGGCTTCCTGGGACGTAACTGTGAAGGTAAGTCATAAGCTAGCTTGACTGTTGATAATAACAGCTTATACACGGATATAGAGGGAAGGTCTACGAGTAGGGGTTGCAATCCCAGCCCCCAGTCTTCCTCTAATAACATGTTTGTACTTTTCCTGTCCCGGAGGAGCACGCCCTCAGACTTTTGACTGATTTCGTTTAGAAGAAAACAATTTATTTGTACTTTGGAGAAAAACAGAAAAAAATTAAACTGGTCATAAGAACAAACTGAGTAAAAAGAAATAAGGGAAAATAACACATATTTAAATGATTAAAGAAATAAAGAAAAAAAAAACTGCAATCGCGGTTAAAATCCCCCTATAACCCCACAGCACCCTCAACAACATAAGCCAGGTAAATACATTAGTAAACAGCAGTTCTTATACTCTTGTTTGGTTGCTTGCTTTTAACTATCCTATTACCAAATTGCTTTGTTTAATCAAGTTTCAAACATTGTTTTACAATAAGTGGCGCTTTACCCTGGGGGTCATTTTTAAGTTACATTTTTCGCTGAACACGGCATAAGGTAAAATGGAGTAATGGCCTTTGAGTGTTTAAATGTTTGTTTGTCCGTTATTAAAACATGTAATTTGCATGTTCCTCCAGTTAACTCGTGTGTGCCCAATCCGTGTAAAAATAACGGCTTGTGTGTAACGGTTCATGGAAGAGGTTACCAATGCAAGTGTCGAGAGGGATTCAACGGCCCCCACTGTGAAAGTAAGTTGTAAACGTTAAACACTCTTACATGGAACACTTCGGCGTTTATCCCGGTTTTTCGAAAGCATGAAGCCACTAGTAGCATGTTCAGTTGTTTTCAATTTATTAATTTTTGTTGGGATGAACAACGTGTGAATGTAAAGTTTGAAAACTGGGAGAACTTAATTGGGGAAATCATTTAAATTTTTTTACTTTTGGCTGCATAAGGTGACCGTTGAGACCAATCGCGTTCAAGAAAAAGTATTTAATGGATTATAATATAGTAATGGATTATAATATGTAGTGCTTTTAACAGAATACAATAGGGCAAACTACTATATCAAATCAAACCATGGATACAGTCATCCTGGTCTTTAGGCAATCGTCAAAAACTTTTCTATTTGAGCAGACATATGTCTTCAATTTTCAGACAACCCATGCTATCCAAATCCATGCAATAATGGAGGGAGTTGCCTTGTCTTCTACACAGTATACCTGTGTAAATGTCCGCGGGCTTATAGAGGAACCAGATGCAACGGTAAGCGTGAAGCCTTGAAGAGAAACCAATGTTAAATGGCACTTTGCAAAAATAACTTGCATTCTGTTGAAATGTAGAGACTTGTTTTAGGACCAATTGGAAGAGTATGCCAGTCTGTGTTTAACTGCGGTTTCCGTAGCATGAAGTGACAAGGAGTATTATAACTTCCTCAATTGATTAAATTGACTAGAAAGGTTTTGTATACAGGGATTTGTATTAAGGAAAGACTGCAAATAAAATCATACTGCTCACCCATGAAAGAATTTGAACATTACCAATATTTCAACGAGCACAATTCGAAAAACCTCCGTGATAGTAATAGTCTAATTTTGTAAAAAACATTCAAAAACAGAAACAATATACAACAATGAGGATGTCAGAGATTGAGAGAATGACGCACTGTACTAAATTTGACGCGTTTATCTATTAATTCTTGATACCTTTAAAGTTACTTTTTGTTATAGAGATATTTATCTAACACATAAAGTATTCATATTCTTGCTTTCTTTGTATTTACGATACTGTAAAGCTTTCATGTTAACTTCGGATCTCCCCTTAGAAGGTAAAATTTACTTTCTTGGCAGATAATGACTGCTTCATTCTTAAATGGCAAAATTCATTGGTTGATACACTGATTTGCTTTTTTTCAGTGCTAATTCCTGAACAGGCCCTGGCGCCCGCGCCCCGTCCTGTTTCATCATCCAACTTCATTACTGAGGTGTCACCCGTGCGCAAGACAACAGAACACTTAAAAGGTAAAAGTAAACTTGATATCACTTTAGAATGCTGTTCAAAAAATATAAACATTTACAAAATCCAGAACTTAAATCCAGAACTCAGTTGATAGCTTAATGCAGCTATCCACTGTGCAAAAAACGCAGCGACGAAATTAAAGAAAACTTGGAAGTTGCCTTATCATTGATATCCACACTTAATAAAGCTACATTCCACATGATCTTCGTTGTGTACATTTAGAAACAGAAATCACAATTCATGTTTTTCTATCGTACGACTGGCGCCTCCCGATAATCAAAGCCACTCGGTTTTTATCCTGACCGGCTCCAGATAATGCCATCTGGTCTCATTCATCAAGACATCTCTCAGCTTTCCAACAAAATCACTGTCAATAAAGGTTCATGTACCGTATAAGCATCCTCTCATCCTGCCGGAGAAAACCATTTTTACGAAGTTCCGTGCTACAACCCCAGGCAAAACAGCTAAGACACTTGGCCAAATTTTCACTAATTTGGGTACCACAGCTCTTTTTTTTCCAACCCCTCCCTCATTTTAATTTCAATGTTGTTGGGTCGTAAATACGAACCAGGATGAAACAACATCGAACAGAGGAAGAGGAGGATAATATATTTTTATTCCCTCGTAAGTTAAGATGTTTGCAAAAAGTTTGCATGTGAAATTCATAATCTCGACAAGTTTTTTCCAGGCTTCAGGTAGTAGTAGGACACACAACGCAACAGCGCATGTTCAACACAACACAGTACTATAGTATGTCCCGGATGATTCTCCAAATTAAATGTAGCTTGGACAACTAACTGACTCCAGTAACAACAGCAATTCCTTGTGATTAAAATACAAACTATTGTAGGCTACTAACAATACTTACCTCTTCCTAAAGACACTGACTGTAACTTGACACTTATCTTTTATAAACGTCAGCGAATGCTTGCACCTCCAATCCTTGTCTCAACTCTGCCGTGTGTCTTGAAACAATTGACGATAGCTTCGAGTGCTTTTGCCGTGGTGACTTCTCTGGACCAAGATGTGAAGGTTTGACATGACTGTTGACAGAACACACTTGACTTTTACTAGACTAGACTGGCACTGGACTAACTGTAGGGGAATTCTTGCTGACGTCATTGTTTACATTTTGCCTCCTCAGCATAAGACTTTGCAAATTTATAGTGCAACTTATTTCCGTCATGTTCTTTCAATGCTCGGAAACGATATTGTTAGCTTGCTAAGAAACTGAAAAGTTTTTGCTAATGTGGCAAATATGGTAAGCAAGGATTCTCCTTTTGCCTTCGTTTTACACAGACAGAAATAACAAAACAAAACAAAACAACAGTGACGTACCACTGGGTTGTAAACTCTCTTCGACATCATCATCAAGAGTACTTTGTGACGAGCTTACTGACCACAGTAGCATAGCCTGACGAATTCATAGAAGATCCTTAAACACATCTTTATATCAAAACAAAGCAACAGATTAACCAGCTTCACAAAAATGTTCAGCATACTGTGCAGTAACTAACTATGTTTGCCGGATAGTTGCAATACTTCAAGCCGTGTCCAGGAAAGCTAGTGATGCCTGGCTGGGGCAGTCTATCAATCGAGCCTGGTAGATTAGCTTACTTATAATGATGCTTTCGTGTTTCAGATGTTGGAGCATACAAATACTCTTCAGCACCAAAATTCTTTCCTGGAAAAGGAGGTAAATACTTATTCAACACAAGTAACAAAGAAATCCAAGCGTAGAATCCCAAAATACAGCACATATAAATTCATAGCTAAGATCATCGTTTAAGTTTTAAAATCCAGTAGCGAAATCCAGAATGTTGTTGTTGTTTGCTTTTTTGCAAATGTTTTTCTCGACAATGTTTCCTCATAGTAATAAGCCTTTGGTTGTCTTTGTTTCACACAGAGGAGTGTCAGCATTGTGATCGCAATGCTCATTGTGTTGGAGGTCACTGTATCTGCAAGCATGGTTTTGTGGGAGATGGTTTGGACTGCTGGGGTAAGAAAGAAAGGTCCCTTGAGTTTCATTTCACATTTTAAGTGTGATTTTAACAGATTATATTGTCTGCTTAGTCGTAGAAGATGTTCAAAAGGGATATTTTTTTGCACTATTTTCCTACAATAATTTTTAAAGCGGATGACGGTGCATTGATTAACATGCATCGTTGAGTATGTTCGTATTTGAAGCCGGGCGATGTCTTTTCTTCTTTAGTCTCTGCTCTTTCACTTATGCACACAGGACTCGCCCCTTCATCTATTAAGGGATGGAGGATTTGGCGCCAAAGGAGTCAGGTTGCACGAGAGCAGAACAAGAGGACACTAAGAAGGCTTGGTCCCAGACACTTTTGATACGAATTCAAAAG
>NW_027557391.1:0-5163 GCF_052425735.1 Oculina patagonica
ACTAATCAAATACGTATATATCTACGTTCGCCAAATTTTGCTGTTGTCCCTTGAATAAGTTTTGCATTTCGTTGATAGTGTTTATTTTTAGTGATTTTGTTTGTTGTTATTTATAGAACAAATCACGCGATCACAGTCTACTCCCGCCATTTTTTGGGCATTAGCCATGTTCAAAACGAGCAGGGGACTGGGTACGAATATCCAATATCGATTGCACTGAAAAACTGGGCCCGTCATCTGATGAAAGAGCATCCAAAAATTAGTAACTCAACCAAATTTGAGAGTTATTGGTTTAAACAGATAGGTATGGTTCACTTTTAGAAATTGCTAAAATAAGAGAGCTTAGTATGGATTGGAGGGACAGCTGTCCATCCAGCCATACTAAGCTCTCTTACTTTAACGATTTTTAAAAGAGTTTCATGCCTTTGCGTTTAAACCAAGAACTCTCAAAATTGGTTGAGTTACTAATTTTTGGATGCTCTTTCAGATGACGGGCACAGTTTTTCAGTGCAATCGATATTGAATATTCGTACCCAGTCTCCTGCTCGTTTTGAACATGGCTAATAGCAGACAATCAGACATTTATAGCTCTCGTTGGTGGATTGGTGCGAGCAGGAGAGTCAAAAAAGAGGAATCCCTTCGGACCATTAGATTTTGAAGGGGAAGGGGTGGGGATGAAAAAATATTTTTAAAAAAATGTTTCCAGGGACTAAAAGACAAAACTTGTTTGCAAACACGATATGTATAACCATGGGCTCCTGACTAGTCGAAATATTGTTTCATTAAAAGTGCCTTTGCTGTAGTGCCTAGGCTTTAATTCATTATGCTAGTATTTTTTCGAGCATTTTAGTGAGGCAAAAGCATTTGGCATTATTAGAGCATTTTAGTGGCATTTTCCCTGAAAATTGATTTTTTTTTTCCGAGAAAATAAAAAAGAAATTAATTTTTTTAGAGAAAATGAAGACTAAAACTCAAAATTCAACTACAAATCACTTTCTAGAGATAGTCAACTTCTTTCTGTACACTTGGCCTCGTAGATGATTAAGATGGAGCGTTTTAGTGGGGAAACAAAAAAAGCATAATGTACAAAAGCCTAGTAGTGCCAGCCTTGCAATTAAATTTTTTTTTTTCTACTCGTCAATGTGACGTCCGGTACGAATATTTCTGCAAAAAGAGATCCGTCGACAAGAAGTTCTGGGTTTTACTCTGCGTTGTGTGGTTCCGTGCACTTAAAAGTTTAAAGAAAAATCGTTTGAGTTTCGAAAAAAAAAAAAGAAAATGTTTGCAGAGGTGCATAAAACTAAAATTAAGTTTGCAGAGGAAAATATTTCATTACCCCCCCCCCCCACTCCCCCCTCAAAGAAAAATTTAATAATGGTCCGTCTCTAAAAGAAAAACAACGGTATATAAAACGGTAAAGGTTTGGAGCTCAGGGCGGAGCCTCCCACTATCAAACGCGCAATTATATAGTAATTAAACCCCTCAAAGCAAAAGCAGAATTTTTTTTCTAAAATTTTAATCCCTACGTTAGACACTTCGTCTATTACATTTGAAACATGACTTGCAGTCTATAACTAGGCTCTGCGCAAGTCAAACACGCGACCGTTTTCTTTATCTGTTTATATCACTTGTCTCCACCATCGCTCAGAGTCAACTTGTCAAAGTGATACTCGCCCAGGGGATCACTGTCGATCCGTCCAAGAGTGTTGACGTAATCTGACAGCTGCTTGACACGATCTGTCTGAACAGTGAAGAAATTACCTTCGATAAAGTCCGTCATCTGTGGAGAGAAAGAAAATGTCGGTTGTAACAGACCAATTATGATGATGATGATGATGAAGAAGAAGAAGATGATGATGATGATGATAATGATGGTGATGATGATGGTGATGATGATATGAGACGAAGAAGCTGATAACTTTATTCAAGGTCTAGGGAAATTTAGAGCCCTCAAATTCCTGCGCGTCCAGTTATTTGGTTCAACCGTATCATGCTTTACAATGCAATCCCAGTTTAAACGATTGACTTTGACGATTGAAATACTAGCATATCTAACCAACCTGGGAATCGTTTTTCTGGTTAGCCAAAGCGTGCACTCTTCTCAGTGAATGCAGAACCTCTTTCTGTAAGGTTAGGGCGTCTTCCATTGCCATGAGCCCACCTCCCCAGTGATGACGGCATGGAGTCTGCAAAATATAAAACACGAAATACGTGTGAGAATTGGTGTGCAGCTACGTATACAAATACCTCGGCCACATTTCTTGCAACAGACGTCTCCGACTGCAGAATTTGACTCGTTCACAGCAGACTCTCGCTGGTCTTTTAGGAGGACTCGCGCGCGATGGATTAACACTTCCCACGCTCTTTTCGCGATTCGCGCGAAAGACGATTGTTTTAGCCTAGCAGAGCGAGAATTGAGATTTGCGAGCGCGATCGGCTCGGCACGCGAGGCGCAGAGCGCGAGACGGGGACAGTAGTACACTCCCAATAAACATCCTGACCAGGAATCCAAAGTGCAACGTAACTTTTCCCTGTCCCTCCACTGGGGGTTTCCACTTGTGTTCCATTTCTACCATCGTCATTACCGCGTGCATGCGTTTTGCTCACCATAACTTGGTTCAGCTTCAGACGTCCTCCACGCTTGAGTAAGTACTCTATAAACTAAAAAGAAAAAAAAAAAGAAATTGTGTTTTCACCGGTCATTACACCTGAATCATGGTACTTGTCGTAAGGCAAATATAATTGTTCTTTGGCGAGCGCTTATGATCTTTCTACTTCATTCGACTGACCCCACAGAATGTAGTTTGCTATGAAGCAGCATTTGCCCTTGGCTGATTATGATTCTCTAACTTTATATCTCATATTTACTTAAACAAACGCCGGGAACAAGCATTAAGCATGTGCAATGAAATTTGTTGAAGCTAATTAAGGGTTCGCTTATTCTGTGGGATGCGCAATAAAGACATCTGTTTACAATGTGTCAGGTTCCAAAAGGAAGCTCTCTGAGAACCTGTATATCCCCATAATGGAGTTCAAATCGGTATAACTGAACACCGGTGCTACTAGTTTGGTAAGAGATTTCTCTCTCCCAAGGGTTTCTCTACAAGCCAAATTGCAAGACGACTGCATGTGCCCCGGGGCCCAACTATTTGAATACAGGTTTAGGTCGTGACCCTTGTTTGTCTGGTGTCAAATCTGAGTTTCGAGGGGTGACTGAGCGTAAAGACATATAACTCAGGCAAAGGTACTCAGCCATGTTTTTGGCTGCGCGCGGTACCTGGAATCCTATACCATGCACTAAGTTCACTTGTTTGATCCCCCCCCCCCCCTCCCCGGTTTGATGTATTAGTTATGTTCAGCAGCCTCTCACCATGTGCGCATGCTTCATCCTTTCACGAGCAGCCATTTTGAAGTACTTATGGAAGCCGGGAAGGTTGATGGCCATCACGGTAAAAATGAAACGCCTGTTATCACAGAAAAAAGATCATGCATTGAAGAGAGGACAAGAAAAAAGTATTCAGTGCAATATTGCAAGTCTCCCTCTGTTTTACATGTAAAGTGAATGCTCAAGACATGTTTTGTAAAAAAAAAATTGTCAAAATCCAAAATCAAGTATAACTCCCCCTCACTTTTTACACTGTAAATTTTCCCAACATCGTCATTGTTACCATCACAGTCACTGTTACTATCAATTTAACAAAGTGTCACTGCCACTGCCACAGTCACTGTCACTGTCAACTGTTCTACTTCGATCCCGGTGGCTCAAAAAGACTTGATTTTTTGACTTCAGTTCAATAGAAGCACAATGAGCAAACTTAATTTTTAATTCCATAGACACTAAAAAAAAAAGTTGAGCTTACCATAGAAAGAAAAGTGTAGTGAATAAAAAGCTCCTTGTTAATTTGCATGTTGATTTCACCCTCCAAATCAGCACTAAACAGATCACTTGAACGAGGTAATGGAGATTGTTCCGCCCGATTTCCTGCAAGGAAGCGAAAACATAGCTAGTCTGTTATGTCAAACGTTTTATACGCGTCGCTAAAACAGCAGTTGGACTCTTCCTCAGTCATCTTTATATTATTTTCAAAACTTACCAAAAAAATCATAATCTTCATCATACGTCCATTTCTGCAATGCCAAAAGAGAAAAAAGTAAGTTTTTACTGTTCGTTATAAACAATGCATTGCTCACATGTATAATCTAGTATCTAGCTATAGTATCATAAATGATAACTACTACTACTACTAGTGCTTGTAAAAGCACAAATTTGGTAGCCGATACGCGTCAACGAAAGTAGCTGGGGAGCTCGAATATTGCAATTCTTTGGGCGTTTTTAATAAAACAATTATTCCACTCGCGCTTGTTGGATATGAGATCGTTAAAATCAACTCGGCACTACGCGCCTCGTTGGCTATCTACCATCTCATATCCAAAGGCGCTCGTGGAATAATTGTTAACTATACATTCGTTGCCGACATTGGTACATCAAGATCAATGTATTAGCCCTGTTTATCTGCTTAACCCTTAACGCAAAGTATCGCCACACCCTCCCCCCGTGCTGTCCACCCCTCTCCACCCTAGAGCGTGCAAGGATATATAAAACGACGTCACATGTCTTTTACGTGCTCGGTTTCACTTCATTTTGCCACAAGAAAAACAAACTTTACTTCCAATTCAACACTGACAGAGTAATGTACACTGTTCACAGCCTTCTACTCTCTCGTTTTCAGTTTCTTTTATTTTTAAAGTTGAGGTTATGAAAATAGTTTAAAGCTTATAACAAACCTGTTCGTGAGTTGGTGGGTTATCCTGCTGAATATAGTTTAAGTCGTCGCTCTGCTATTAAAGTATAAATATTTTTAGTAAGCAAAGAATTGTCTGAAATAAAGTAGATGAAACGTTTATCCTTTTCTATGGACCCATAGGATCATTTTTCTTTTCGAGTTTTCTTTTTCAGTTCTCGGTTCATTTGATTTTGCTATATTCAGTCCAGCAATTGGCTTATGGATTGCTTTTTTGCAGTCTTTTCTCATTCAACTTCAGTTACAGTAAATCCCTCCTTTCCTATGCTCCTATAGAATGTACAAATGCCCTAAGATAGTTCCCCCACCCGTGTATCGAACTCTCCTGCAACACGCATTGCACTTGTTAGACGTATTTTGT
>NW_027557392.1:0-5142 GCF_052425735.1 Oculina patagonica
ACCATGTTCTGTCTATTCTGGTTTTTAAGTCGTGAATGTAAAGAACGACTTATTGCGGTTTGCTGGAGAAATTCAATTAAATTTGTGTAAACTCCCTTGGTAACCTGGCAATTTTATATTAAGTTTAAATTAAGTTCAAAATGGCGGATGAACGTGCACAAGGGCTGGTTTCCCGAGTTGTAATGCAAACTTGTGGATGTACATCAGGAGAATACGAATATTTTTCCTTTCTGGAAGGAATTTTTCTACTGAGGCCAGTGCTCGAATCCACATTTACACACAATGCAACGGAAAGGATGGCCAAGGAAGCAAGAAACTTACACGCCGATCAATAGCTTATTTTGAAAGTCCGTGGATATGAAATTATCTTTCATTGAAATGCAATCAAATAGTTGGTAAGTAATAAATCACCCTAAATAAGGCTGTATTTTCCGCTACAAATTAGTCCCACTCAGCAAGATTAAACTGATGCGTTTCGAAACAATTAGAGATATCTACAACAACAACAATTTATTGAGGTATTTCCATAAAAATACATGGCATTACCTACTTACACTTGAGAAATTACAAGTAGTATCAGAAATAAAACAAAAATGCGATTTTATCATTTGGAAAATAAAGTTTCATGTCTAAGAGACATAGCTTGAAAAACAAAAGCAGCAGTTGATCGAAAAACAGCAGGATCAATGCTGTTACAAAGAAATAAAGATTTTGCATTAATATCAAACTCGTTAAAAATAATATATTTGGCGGTTATTTCATTAAAGAACTTTAAACGTATGTTTTCGTATAGCTTGCATGAAAATAAGAAATGCATTTCGTTTTCAATTTCATCCGAATGGCAGAAAGAACAGATTCTCAAATTAATAGGAGTCTTGGGTATTGTGTGTCTACCAGTTTCGATACGTAATTTGTGATTCCCAAGTCGAAATTTGCTAATGGCAGTTCTGTGGTGAGGATTGTTGATTGCGTCCAGAAAACTAGATTTTTTGGTATCTTTTTTAAATGAATGATAAAATTGTAATTTTCTGTTTGTGCTAATTAGTTTTAGTTGATGAGCTATTAACGCTTTGCTAATGTTTTGCTTAATGTAAGAAGTAAAGAGTTTTCCGTTGTTTTCATTTAATATTAAAGAGCTCGAGTTGTATTTATTGCATAACTGATTAATTTTAAGCATTAGACCTGTCTGAGTTTTATCAGCCATCTCCTTAGAAAGCTGTAGACATTGCTTAGCGATGTTATTTTCTGGTAAGCTCTGAAGATGAATCCAAAATTTTACTATGGAGGTTTCGATGGCTAATTTTAGAGGAAGCCTTCCAAGTTCATTTCTGGTTGCAACATTTGGGCATTGTTTATTCACTCCTAAGAATTGTTTGCAAAAATATATGTGTGTTTTTTCGATGTCATCTTTCTCCCAATTGTTGAAATCATCTTTATCGTAGATACCCCAAACTTCTGAGCCGTACAGTAAAATAGGGAGAAAGAGAGAATCAAAGAGTTTATTAGTGACACTAAGGGACAATTTTGAAAAATCCAAGTAACGGCGAGTAGCAAAGATTGATCTTCTTGTTTTATCTTTTAAGTTTGATTTACAGTCTCTAAAGCTTCCGTTTGCAGAAAAATTTATACCAAGATAAGTGTAATTGTTGACAATTTCAATTTTGTCATTGTTTATATGAAAATAATGCTTGTCGAGTAAAGATTTCCTGCATTTCTTTTGGAAGATGACAACTTTCGTTTTCTTTGGATTAACGGACAGCAGCCAATCGTTACAGTATTTTTCAAGAATGGAAAGTGCCTTCTGCAGACCTTTAGCTGAGTGAGAGATTAATACTGAGTCGTCTGCGTAAAGTAAACAGTTTAAATTGGAGCCGTTAGGTAGAGCGATAGATCTGTGTCTTTCGGTCGATCATTCATTTGCACATTCGTCAAGTTTTTGTATCTAGTAATATTTTATATTCGTTGTCACACTCTCGTTAACGAAGTTCGTTCCAAGTACATCTATCTGGTGACTTAAAATTAAATCAAAATTTCCTCTGGCATTCGTAGCTCATTAGGTAGCAAGCCTTATGTGAATGATAAATTTGCTCTGCTTTTGAAGGCAAAACTACATTTGTAAACACAGTATTATGCATCAGTCCCTTACAATTATTTTTTTTTCATACACATGGTCTGTCAAAAAAGGGACATATTAGTTCAACTGTGGTTATTGTAGTTCTCCAGGGGTGTATCATTGCACTCAGGTAATTTTTTGCTTTGTCAACATCCACTGAGTGCTATGGGGTAGACATTCAAAGAAATACTGAGAGAGTACTATTGTAAGCGGATATTAATTTAAAGCAAGATTTAGCGACTATTTAATATAGGGATTTTCCAAAAACTTCAAAAACTAGTAATATCGTGTAAACCAGCTTTTACTGGCCGGTGATGAACATATGGCTAAGATGAAAATAAATGTTCAGTAAAAGAAAAAACTACCGTATATTGACATTGAATGAACATAAATTGCATTGCCTAAAAGAACAAAGTTACCGGTATCCATTCTTCTGTTCCATTAGGGTGGGAAGGGGGTTCCGGCGAGGTACTTGAAATTTGACCAAGACAAATTTTAGCAAGTACTAAATTTAGCGATTTTCGCCCAACTCACTAAAATCGCTAAAATGTAATAGCCACTAATATAACAATAGTAACCTTAAGGTTGATTTCTGTACATTTCCTATGCCTCCTCCCCCCCCCCCCAAATAAATGCATGCAGTCATCTCAGCCGAAAAGGAACCTGGTTGCATGCCATGCTGATAATTAAAAAATTGCTTACACTTACATGGTTTGTTGTACGTGTTGTCCTACAGATTTATTTTAACAAGGCACATAGAATTTTGAATTAATTTACAGATTCGCCAAAACAATATCCTGCAATACAGCACATCACTAAACTCTGCATGGGGCTAGGCTGTCAAGAGGTGTGGGCTGGAATGAACATCCTGCAGTGACTTGTATGAAACACATGATCAGAAAAAGAATTTTATTTCAAATTTACTCTCATTTCACAAACAGTGAATACTGCTCTCTATAAATTGACTTTTAGCAGACTGTACAGCTTGAGAAATAAAATATTTGGAAGTTATTGTTATTGACTGCTGAAAACAAAAGAGTAAAAGATAAACAAGCTTTAAAGTTCAGATCCTTTAATCCAACATGGCCACCAAATCTATGCAGGATGGCTGGCAATGTATAGAGATTATTTAAAAACGAATTAATAAGGCTGATTAAAATGCATTGATGATTGTTGTGGAATGTAAAGGGGTAAAGTAAACTTTTTGGTTGCAAGTAAAGATACCAGAAAAGGAAATAAGCAGCAGTTTTCATTTGTTACATGTATCAGGCCTCTAAATTGATAATAAATTATGTTGACTTTACTGTTTCCTGCCAATTTCAATTCTTAGAAGTCACATGTATGAGGCATCTGTTAGTTTCTTTTAATTATTTGCCTTCTGTCACAGTGTCTGCCATTCTTTAACAGAAAAAAATGTATGTCGAATAATACCGCTGTCCTGTATAAAATGGCTGAGTTACCTGGTTATTAATTAAAGAACCCTTTAGCAATATGAAACAGTTTGGTGAAAAAAAATCCCAAGCTTCTTTCCATTACCAGCTTCGCAGCATCTTAAGGTACCTCATATCTTGTTACCACGATACGTGTCTCTCTCAGCATTAATTATTTTAAGCTCTGAAATAATCTTCACTTCTTGGCTGCTTAGCTAGGTCTCGATGGACTACTGGATGGTTAGTTTTCAGTTAGAATATGGGGTTATTTATCACTTACCAGCTTTTAAACATGACTCAACTATGACGTACGTTTAACAGATGTCATAGACAATTACAAAAATTGTCGTTTGTCAGCAGACATTTAACATTTATTTTGGCTAATTCTGGGCTATCAGTTTATAATATACCACATTCACGACTTTGCTCATAGAGCCTTTGATTGTCAACAGCTGTGTGAATCCATTCATCTATGGGCTGAGCAACAAGAATTACCGCCTTGGTTATCGGAAGATTCTACTTTCAGTATGTCCTCTACGCAATAGAGGTGGTAGGAACATTGTGTCAACATTAGAATCCTCCAATGAACAACAGCTTGCTTAAACTGTCTCGTCCCAGGCTTCTCTCCTTGGTTGGAACGCGGTGCGCGTGGGGTTGTGAGCCTGCTCGACCGCGGTCAAACGACGGAAACTTAAAAAAAAAAAAAAAAAAAAAGATGAGGTTCTTTTTTTTTACTGTTTAAAGTACGATACATTACCGGTATCCTGAAAATTTAGTAAGTTTTTGGAGCTTTACTTAAAAAAAGTTCTACTTGTTTGAAAACAGGGAAATGCGGACTTGTCGGCACCGTTTGTCAAAGTATTTTTGGTTCGGATGCGGAGCAATTAGAAAGTTAAAAGACTCGTTTAACCTAAGAAATGGAAATATGTTTACACTCAGTATTTATTTTATTTATCCATGTTCATACTTTCACTTCAATATGAACAAATCTCCCCGAAATAGAAAGAAAAGCTGCCTGACACGTTTGACCGCGGTCAAGCCAAGAGCCTGTTAGACTCGAAACACTGCACGCGCTAACCATCAAGCCCCGCGCCCTGTTTCACGCCTTTGTTGTTGTTGCTTTTTTTTTTTAAAAAAAAATGAAAATCTCTCAATTTAGCACAAGTTTATTTGCGACTTTAATTTCGTTGTTAAAAGAAATTGTTAACCTTTCTTTATCTATTATGATAACTTACTTCGATGTTTGTACATCAGTAGAGTAAATTTCCTCACTGAGAAAACCACCAGTGATTCCAGACAAACACGTACTCTACGTAAGTCAGTCCAAATTCCCTAACAAATTTTTGCCGTCAGTAAAATTGAAAAGTTTGAATATCTCTTCCGCACGATAAAGATGAATCATTAATGATATATTGTTACTTATTGTACAGTAAAGAATAAAAAAGGTAAATTTTAAGCTCGGGGATGAATAATGAAGATGAAATGTTCAACATGAAACGAGCGTAGGAGTCCCCGACGGGAATCGATCCCATGTCCTCCAGATACCGGTTGGGCGCTCTAACCAATTGAGCTACGAGATACTCATGGTGAGCTGGGCCA
>NW_027557393.1:0-5128 GCF_052425735.1 Oculina patagonica
AAGGCGTTTAATTGAGTAAATATACCGCTAGGTCCCCCCACCCCCCCCCTCCCCCCCCAAAAAAACAACAACAATAGTAACTGCTACAACAACAACAATTTTTTTTTTCTTTCAACAACAATCTTTTTTTTTTATTTTGTGCCCAGAAGAGTTTTACAATAAGTAGATACATGCAAGAGAAAAAATTAACAATAAAAAAGAGCACAGCCACTTAGAAATAGCTAAGGCTAATCGAGCTAAGTGGCTGGGCCAAGCGGAAAAAAATATTGCAATTAAGTTACAGAGTATAAAAAAGGGACACGATTTCCATTCACACACACACACAGACAGAGAACAAAAAAAGAAAAGTGTATGTACACACATATGAGGGCCACTAGTTTCTCAGTTTTTAACTGTAAAGTGTTTTTACCCTCGTTAAATAAAGTTATTATTATTGAATGAATGAATGAATGAATGAATGAATGAATGAATGAATGAATGAATGAATGAATGAATGAATGAATGAATGAATGAATGAATGAATGAATGAATGAATGAATGAATAATTTATTATTATTATTACACACACACAGAAGAATTACAAGCTAACGAGAGCTGCTACACTACAAGATTTATCGAAAATTTGCAGGAGGATATAGCAGAAAAAACTCAAATCAAACAAAGGATGAAGGTAAGTAAGCAAAAAGAAACAGTTTGGGTCGTCCCTCCATAAAGTTAGAATGCCACTACTTAATCATCACTTCACTAATTATAACAAAGAGGAGAGCAAAGATAAAGTTCTTAACGTGCTATTGCACGATAATATATTTTTTTGACTTTCAAAGTTACTTTAGGTGAAGTTTTTTCAAGAGGTGCCATTCGTAACGTGTAAACAGGTTTTTGTCGAATTATAACGAAAAACTATTATATATTTACATGTTTGAATTTAGACGCCAGTTCAGAATTACGTCTCCACGTTTGCAGTTCATAACTACGTGATTTTGAAATTGTTCGCCGGGATGTTTGCGTCCACAGCACAACAAGGGGATGGGTGCAGTGCGCTTGCGAGTTTATTGAGATCAAAATTATTTGGAGTACCTTAACAAAAAGACAACAAAGCCAACCCAAGTTACCCTTAAATTCACCGAGCGCTAAATACGAATACGGGACCAAAAACGAAAAGGAACAAAAGAGACCAAACTGCCCAGCACAGGCGCAAAATCCTTTAATATGGATCAAACAAAGCTATAGAGAACAAAGTCAAAATTGTTTAAACTAATAAAGTAGGAATTATCACGTGCATTACAATTATCTACCGAATGCAAATAAATTCCTCACGGAAAAGGAGGAAATGCCAAGTGAAAAATACCGCGTACGCTTGTATGTTTCTCCATTTACATCTAATTGATAAAGATAAGAAAATTGTCAAATGCTAACAGAAGAGTAGACAGCAAACGAATTGCAATTAAGCACATAAACCGCCATTCAGGTATAACCTATACACAGCGACCAGCTAGAAGGCATGAGAAGGCGTAAGCTTCTTTTGTCACTGTGCACATATTGTGTGTTTTAATCAAAGTCTTTTCGAGATATCGACGTTTTTGCATGAAGTATGAGTTGAACGTTTATCCCGTGCATTGTTCTTCGAACTTATCATTACAGTTTCTTTGTAGTTTAGTTTAACAATTTCCTATCTTCGCGGAGGAAATGCAGCCATATAATTTTGTCAAAAATGGCTCGTCCGCGCCGGGTATTTATACACATATTCCTTAACATTACACAAATAAACAGTGCAAATTTCACCGAGATCTGACAATTCTATACTTTAAAATTGCAAGGACCTTTCGAGGCAGTCGATTACGGCAGCGAAATTAGCAAATGAAACAGCAAAATATGCGTTCGACGCTTTGTTTTTGCGACGCCATATTTGAATTGTTATAGGTAGACCGCTGTTCAATGTGTTCAAGGCCGTATCGTTACGATTGCTCCACGAAAAAGCACGAACAAAAATACGGATATTTCCGACTACTGTCGGAGAAAACATTGCGCATATAATTGCGGCGTAAACAAATCGTTACACTCAAGCTGCGTTTTGTCTAGGCTCTGCGAGGGTCGGATATCAAGACCCAGGATTAAACAAAAGCCATATATACAGTGAATGCTTTCGAATTATATTTGAAGATGAAATACGAAAGAATTTTGCTGTCTTTGACTGAAATTCCACTCGAACTGCGTAGATACGATCGCATGTTGTAAAGCCGATTCATGCAACATTGCTGTCAACGGCTCAACGCGAGGTCTCTAAAAGCTAAAAGAAGCCCCCATCTCTTGCATTTGTTTTAACTTCAATAATATCTTTGAAAAGAGCGAGTTTTTTGGTATGGTTTATTTTTGACGTTTGTAATTTTTAAACGATGTAAGTGCTAGTGATTATTTATTCGTGTTTTAGTTACGCAATCCATTGTTTGTGCGACGCTTTTTATAGATCGCCTTTCAGACACACGTGCGTTGATATAAGAAAGCTGACACGTCACTTTTAAAATTGTTATATAACGTTTGTAAATGTGACAAGTCACGTTTTTTCCACAAGATCGCAAGTGATCACCCACAGCGGAAAGTAATCCCTTGAGAAATTAAAACAGTCCCTTGAGAAATTAAAAAAGTCCCTTGAGAGTTTACAAATATGTGGTTCCAAATCTTGTCCACATAACCCCTATTCTACCATTTTAGCTTGTAAACAAGCAAAAACGTCGAAAAAATGAAATAAAACAGATACAGAATAAAAAGTTTCCAAAGTAAAAAATTGTTGAAAATATTTATCTTTTGGAAGAACTCAAGTCCTGCATGAGGTCCAAAAAGAACGCCTAGATTATAACTTTTGTTCTTAAGCACAGAGTTTCACTTCTTGTAACTAATTGACATATATTTCTTTTAACATTAGTCATAAGAATTTTGTGACACATTAAGATTTTAAATTATCCTAGTCATCAGTCTGCTTGGCGGTGTAGAAAAAAGTTCTAATTCATAATTTATCAAGTAAAAACAAAGAAAATCATAACCGGAAGAAGATTTGGATACCCGGTCTTTATTAGCATAGTTTTTGCGATTTTATTTCTTCGTCTACTCCTTGAGACGAGATATCAAACACTCGAGACAGTGTTTCATCGGCTATCCAAACACCTTCAATTTCGTCAAAGATACTCCGATGCGCGTCGTATTTTCAACTCTCTTCTCGGTGTTTGGATATCCCGATGAAAAACTGTCACTGCTGTCGCTTGTGTTTGATATATTACTTCTCATCTCTTGGTTTTCGCTTTGCAAAGCTTAGTTTACCCGCAAACCACAAGACGATAGTAACATGTCCAGTCAGCACAATCATGGCCATGCCAACCGTGTTCATTACAGTCGGCTGTGAAGCAAAACGTTCCACGAGCACGCTTCGTCTTTCTTGGAGATCCATTTGTGCTGTATTGAAGGCCTGTTGAATGCCCATGGCGATCAGAATGTGAGCCAAGTTGTGACTTTGACCAAAATTATCGAAAACACCGGTCATTAGCCGCTCGGGAACTCTGGCAGCGTACAACACGGCGCCTAAACCGCAGAAAATCACGTGGCGCTTGAAATAGACCATGGACACGCCGTTATACGCCGGGTCGGCGTTCTCGCACAGTAGCAGGCGAACGGTATACGGCGACGTAATGACGAGCCAATTGACAACAAGGATAGCGACCCTGAGCACGGCTTTACAATTACGCCAACGTGGATGGCTGGAAGCACAACAACAAATGGTTACAAGGAGAGAGAAGACCGTGGAAACGGTCTGGAAAACAGCCAGCGAATCGTAAATCGCCCATGCTGACGAGCCCGCGGTGCGGGAGTAGAAAAACAGTGCTTGCCCAGCCGTAAACGTGTAAAATCCTATAGCCGCGTAATCAAAGAAGAAACATATTCTGTGGGAATTCTCCGACATGCAGTTGAAAAGATGAGCGAAGGAACTTGTGAAATACAGAACGGATATCCCCACGGCGAAGGAGATCAGCGGCAGGAAGAACGGATCATCAGTGGGTAAGGACGTCATGTTAACCGAAACGAAGAGTACCAAAGCAAGCAGGTGGCTCCAGACATTAATGGTTTCGTTTGTAGATCGAAGCAAACTTCTTATACATTCCCAGAAAGACAAACCAGGTCTTCGATATCCAGATACGATGAATGGTATTCTAAAAACATCGGGAACTTGGCAGTGTTTCATTTCATACGTCGTTTTGTCAGCCATTTTTAAATGATCTTGAACACCAGAACACCTGATTTTTTCTTCACAGTCGGTTGATTGTGAATCACTTTCGCGTCGGTAAAACTCTTTCTCCGGTTTGCAGTCTTGCGAAGAAGCCGCTTTTTCTTCACTTGGTCCTGAAGCTTGGTGAAGCCTTTTGTAAACTGTTGAATGCATTGTCGCCGTTTCAGGAAACAAAACTTGCTTATTTCAGCGGTGAGTTTTTCGATGACCTTGTCCTCCAATTTGACTGAAGTTTATTCATTCGTGGTCCTCGGTGAATTAATACCACTTGAAGATTCCGCTAAAAGGAAATGCTTTTTGCCGCGGGTAGATTTCTTAATTTCTTAATTGTTCAAGCAGCTCGATGAAGATTTTAAAATGCAAATGAATAATTTCACGTCCTGTCTTTCAAACCTGCCAAATTGCCGGTATTGGAGCAGAAGCAAACACGTTTGATTTAATCCGTCCGCTCTCACCAGTCCAGACGCTTATCATAAATAAATAAAACCATCTTCTATTGACAGAAAATAAAACCAGCCATATGCTTGGAAAGTTCTTCACAAACAGTACGAAGCCACAAATAAATATCGCGGAAAGTTCTCGCCGGCGAAACTGAGAACAAGACGAAACGATCAAACGGTCAATCTCGCTCTCACATCGTTGTCTGTCGCTCGCGATTGTGTCGTACGACGTTATCGTGGGCCTCGTCACTTCAATTTTAAATCATTTTTTTACCGGATTTGTTATACAGCTGAAGATAACTCTCAGCGGAAGAATAAAACACTTGTTAACCAGACAAAAGACATTTTTGAAACCTGGCAACTATCTCAGTCGAGTCGCCTTTGTTGCATAAATTTATATATTTAGAAGGTGAAT
>NW_027557394.1:0-5121 GCF_052425735.1 Oculina patagonica
ATTGTCAGTACAGTATCTCAACTTGTTTGAATTTGGATTTCTGACTATTATAAGGAAAAGTGAGAATTAATCTTTCCAGAAAAAAATTAACACAGACTGGATATTTTATGATTTGCGTTTTAGATGTAAATTTATACACATTCAAATGTCTGATACAAATTTACATCAAAATTTATTCATACCCCTGAGTTACTTTCTGTGCCCACAGAAGAAGTGCATCTTTGGCTGTCATTTGTCCTTGTTTTCCAACAACTTCCACCTCTGAAATCTGCAAAATACAGTAACAAGGAACCATGTAATATATTTTCAAGCAATAGCTTTCGCATGAAACCCCTTAAGTAAATGGTTAGCAATGTATTTAAAACTCGGAGCTGCATCAATACGAAAATCAACTGCTGTGTTCTAGTTGCCAGGGAGAGTGTTTTTGAGGGGGGACTTGACCTGTAGGGGTATTTTTCAGAATGCAGAATGCAGAACACAGAATGATGGTCGGCGGTTTGCTTGCGGTCAACTTTTATTTGTTGGATAGGGCATTATACTATCGCCGTTCTGTCACCATCATTCTGCATTCTGGAAAATACCCCTGCTGGGGAAGACTTGTTTTTAGAGGATAATTTGCAGCTTGAAAAGAGTAGCACTTACTTTTGGATTCAATTTTGAGTCTAAATTTTGAGCTATAAATAGCTAAACACACCCCTGCAAGCTATATATGTGCTGCAAATTAAATTGCTATAAGCCAATGTCAAATTACATGTAACATACAGTCTCCTTAGTATCTGAAGTACAAAAAGAATAACACCAGCGTCTTTTAGGTTGATAGATGTTACATCATTCTTTAACATTTCAAAACCACAATAAGTTGGGGAGGTCCATTACATGTCTATGTTGTGGTTTAAATTTATCTTTGGTTCAAAAATTTTCAAACCAGTTTAAATTTTATTTCCCTTTGTTTCAGATTGTGATAATGAATTTGAGACAATGGAAAATAAAACAAACTGGTTTGAAAAATTTTAAACCAGAGAGGAATTTAAACCATGACATCTACATCTCTATGTAGTGGGGGTCTTGCAAAGGGGGACACCCATCACTGCAAGGCTTTGAAAATACAAAAAGGGTATATGTATGCACATTGGTGTCATATAAAAGTTTGGAATCTAAGATGCTGGAGGCTTGCATGTATTTCTATAAAGCAAAAGAGGGTGTCAGGAGGCGAGACCTCATTTTTTCTAAGTTTACAGCACATGTACCTCTCTAAAAACTTTTTTATATGAGGTTAAATGCGATTTAACCAAGTTAAATAAAGCAATTTAACCAAGTTAACCACAACGAGTGGATAGTCAGCTGTCCTGGTGGTCAGCGGTTACTAGCTCTTGTCAGGCTCAGTGCTTTGCGTTCTCGGACATTACTGCGTGGTGTCAGGACTTCTGTTCCATGGAGGGTTTTCACACTCCAGTTAGCCTACTATACCCTCCGGTTAGCCTGTTTACGGTTAGCTTTCAATAATGGTAAAAGTAACACACTATACAGGGCTCAAAATAATTTTTAGATACTGACTGGTCATGTTGACCGGCCAAATCAATTTTTGCTCGGTCATGTCTCGTTTTTGACCGTTCAAAATCAAGGCTGCTGCCTAACGGGCGCCCGGTCGCCAGGGGCGCCTAAGTTACGAGTGCGGGCGACTGAATTTTTGTTCAAGGAGCCCGCATGGGCGCCCAAACATTGATCTTCCACTCCCATCCTTTGACTTCAATTTCCTTGTAACCTTGTTTCATTGGCATAAAAAATCCCATTTAAAACAAAAAACTGCTTCATTTTAAACGGAAACGCTAAAATTGTTCGCATTTAGCGTATCAAGTACGTAACGTGTCTTTGCAAAATTTAGCAACTTCGAAAACCATTCGCTTTCAAGTGTTTAGGACTGGGCCTAACTTCCGAATATGGAATGTGTTATGTTCTGGATTACGTTTCATTTGCTTCGTTGACGTTTCGGAGAATTTTTGAAGTGAATCTGAAGAAATATTTACGGATACAAAAGTGAAATCAATCTGTTTACTACTGCAGTCATGGATCAGGTCTGAAATAATTTTAATCTGCAAACGCTTGATACAAAAACCTTTCCGACAGGCTTAAACTTAGGTAAAACAACGTGCAAATATCGTGATGTGTACACAAACTTACGCGGCGTGTCGTGTTTACATGTAATTCAGCTTATAATCTATAAAGCATTGAACGCTTAACTTTAGAATGAACATCAAGTGTATGCATCTTTCTTTTCATGTGACATTTCATATCTGCTGCCGCTTTTTTGTGGACTAGGGTTGTTATTTTCAACGAACTGTTTCATGTTTTCGCGTTTATAATGAGCATTCTCGGGCATTGATCCGTGACTAGCAAATTTTTGTGCTGGAAACTTCAGTGCTTTTTGCCTGCTCAGATGTTCAGTTTGAATAAAATGAATTGCTTTTGTTACTACATTAATTTTATAAACAACTTAATTGATGAGTTAAGTAATTTGAAGTGTTTTCACAATTTTCTGTTCTATTTTTGTCAACTGGTTATCATGTAACAAAGATAAGATCTTAACTTAATTAAAGTGTTTACACAGGTGTTTTTGACTTCTTATTGCCTTTTTCTAAACCTAGGAAAAATTGACCTGCTTAATTATTGCTTCTTTTTTAACCTTGATTACTAAAATATTAATTGAACTGGATTTTCCTACTTCATGTTCATTGATTTTCTACGTGAAAAAACTAATGAAAGTACATGAAATGCACTCAGACTGGCACTGGCTTAACAAATGAATTAACCCTTCATGCTTTCAACTAAATGCATCTCAGTTTTCATTGTTGGTTTATTTCTCCCAGCCCAGCTAGTGATTTAACCCACAGAGGGGAGAGAGATATATATTGCTGATATTGATGACTTATCCAACTTCTTTCCTCTGGGTCTCTTAGGTTGCTGCAGAGTAAAAAAGGGAGGCTCTGCCCAGGGTACCCTTACCCTTTCATCTACTCTTTCTGCAACCTCATTCCAAGGATCCCATGAACGAGGTTGCCATTTTTTGGTATGTGAAAGCGACCCTTACCCTTTTAGAAACCATATGTTCCCTCATGAAGATGACACCCCTTTCACATACCAACAAAAGGAATACTACATCTTTTTACTTATTTTTCACTTGAATAAGAACACTTTAAAAGACTTATTAAATGACTTGATCATTTGGTGGGTCTGTCCAAGCATTATTAAGGGTTCTTTTAATACTTTAAAACCAGTTTTCCCTCCCCTTTTGTATAGTCCAACTCATGAAATCCCCACCCTTTTATATACCTGAAGCCTGAAAAAGGTATCCCTGTTGAGTGGAGCCTCCCCATATACAGTATTTATTCGATTAAGTCCCCAATCTAGACCAAGCGCCCACCCTATAGGTGGGAAAAGTCAATAAGCGCCCAGCCTCGAATAAGCGCCCACCCCCATCCTCCTTAAATGAGGGCATAAAAGGAATTTTGATTATTGTTGAAGTTGAGATTAAAATTGACTAAGTACTACAAAGAGACTATCCCGAAGACCGAAATTTTTTATTTTTTTACTGAAAGTTTTAATGAACATTTAAAATTCAGCTTTAGTACACCTTCACGTTTAATTATTAATAATACATTGTTTTCTTGCAAAATAAACGTACTACTTGCAAAAAATGGTGAAAATTTGAAAAGCGCCCAGCCTCGAACCAGCGCCCACCCTCCAGATCCAAAAATTTAATAAGCCCCCAGGGGCGCTTAATCGGAGCTAAATACGGTAGTCCACTATAGGGAGTACCTCTAGGGGACATTCGGGTATATTTATAGCAATAATGTTGGGAGAAAGGTTCAATCCCTGGACCCCTCTCCTAGGCCACATAGTCGACCACATATTTGCCAAAGTAACCCCCACCACCCCTCCCCCCCCCCAAGATTTGTCTTCAGCAACTTAAGCTGGGCTCCTAACATAATGGCTTGGGCTCCTAAATTTTTAAAGTTAGGAGCCCGAAGGGCTCCCAAAAAATTTCCTTAGGCAGCAGCCTTGAAAATATTGAATATTTACTTGAAACAATAGCCTATTCTCCAAAACATTTCACCTCATAAGCTAAAACACTCGTTGTTAAAGAGTATAAGGCTTAAGCTTTAATGTTTTGATCGCTAAAAATGTCATTTTATTATGTTCGCTTTTTGAATTTCCATTTCTTCTGTGTTCTACTCTACATAAAATAAAATGCTCAGTAGCCGTAATGTTATGCTACTCTGCGTAGTTTTACATTAGTTAATGACTTACGGATGGAGGCGATCTTGGTTGTAAGCACTTTACTGGTCTTTATTACAGAACACTAAATAGTAATATGACATATGCCCATGCTACAAGTGAGATAACTTTGCCTTTGCTCGGACTCTTTGTTCATCGAGCTTCCTATAAGATGCCCTCTTTTAAAAGTTCTCTTTCTTCAAGACTGCCAAGAGATTAACGAGAAAGCCGTGTACGTGACCGGTCAAAATGACCGCCAAACCAAAATTTTGTCCGGACAAATCGTCATTTTAGCCGGACATTGTCCGTTGACTGGCCTTTATTTTGAGCCCTGCTATATTTTCTTAATTAGTCTGCAGACTGCATTCTGCAAAAATTATGTCAGACACCGCTTTTTATCTGACCTGGTAGTGTAAGATAATTGTCCATATCAACCCAAGGGTTAGTTTGGGACTGCCATCCACAATGTCTTCACTTCGAATGTTCACAAGTTTAACCTGAAACAAAAAAAATTACATGAGGTTCTGAGTAAGCACTGAAGCATTTAGGGGAAGTTGCAAAAGATCCAGTTTGTGTACTATAGAGGAAGGTGCAGTGGCCAAATGTTAAATGTACTGGTCAGGATTTGTGATCCACAGTTTTCACCTTAGGGGTATCAAATGGTCTTTGCGAGCATTTGCGAGCATGCGAGCAAAGCGTTTTTCTTTGCGAGCAACGAGCACTTTTCAAAAAGTTACACCACTGAAAACCGAGCATGCGAGCACTTGTAAAAACGTGCGAACACGAGCAAACGAGCACCCACTAAAATATTGCGAGCACTACGACATTTTGAGGGACCATTCATGACCC
>NW_027557395.1:0-5117 GCF_052425735.1 Oculina patagonica
AGGAGGCTCGATGTAGTTTTTTTAGCCGAAGGGTGGCTGTTTTGAAAATTAAAATTATCTAGGAAGCCAATGTTCCATTTTTGCCAAAATACACCATAATGATCAAATGTGACCAAATTTTAATTTTTTACTCGTCACTTTGTCACAAAGGTTACCATAGCAACCATTGACGTTTTCTTTTGTTCTCAAACAAGCTTGGATTTTCTCGAAATCTAGACTGACACTTGGTATTCATTTTTTTGATATGTTCAAGTACAGTAGATTTACTACCTGTGCTCAAAATTTTAGGAAAATCTGTAAGAGCGTTTGAGAGTAAATCAAGAATGAAGTTTTTGGTATTTTCTTATAATTTCTCACAATCGGCAGTCGATATATTTTAACAAATTAAAGCAAAAAGTCTTTCGCTTTTAGTTAATGGTCTTTGATGGTGTAAGTATTTATATTTCAGTGAGAGAAACTGTGCTCAAATAATACGAAACAATTTTAAGGCGCCTATTTTATATTAAAACGGTGTTTTTCTGAAAATTTCATTCTTGATTTACTTGAAAACGCTCTTACAGATTTTTCTAAAATTTCGTCAACAGTTAGTCAATCTACTAAACTTTAACATATCAAAAAAATAAACACCAAGTGTCAGTCTAGATTTCGAGAAAATCAAGCTTGTTTGAGAACAAAAGAAAACGTCAATCGTTGCTATGGTAACCGTTGTGACTAAGTGACGGGTAAAAAATTAAAATTTGGTCACATTTGATCATTATGGTGTATTTTTGGCAAAAATCGAACATTGGCTTCCTAGGTAATTTTAATTTTCAAAACAACCACCCTTAGTCTAAAAAAACTACATCGAGCCTCCTTTAAGTCGCCGTTAAAGTCATGAAGCTTAACGTCAGCTAACATTCATGGGCATTCATGTTATGGTCAATTTGCAGCTGTCAATACACGGTATCCGCTGACCAGTATCATATGACCATATCGCGGGCTCAGTGTGTAGAACCCATGAAGGCCTCTTTTTCAAGTTGGCCACTGACCACTGAATGGGTTTTGAATGGATCGCAGACTTAAGTTCTCATTTTTCCTTTAAATTAAAGTAAATAAACGGGGAGCTTCGCTTTTAGGCTTGGCTAAATTTATATAGCACAACGAAGTCTTAGAGACTTACGCCGGTCGTCGGTCAACATTCGAGGGTAACAGTGCACTGCCGTACTCCGTACGTCATAGATTTTGCAATGTTGCCTGCTCAGAGATAGACTTATGGCGGGAAACAGTTTTATGTATAACATGTGACCTCGAGGTAGCCAATAAGAGCGCGCACTATTGGGAAAAAAAAAACTTTCAGGTATATAACAACATACGTTAAAAAATTCGAATTAATAATTTGACACTGGCTAAAAATATTGTTTTTGGACGTTTCGGCCACTACTGTTGCTTTCTTCAGCAAGATAAAAATGCAAATGTTCAACGGCGTCCTGTTAAAATATGTAACGAATATGTGAAAACTAAATGAACTTTCCTAGAGCATTCTTAATGAGTCTATGAATTCTTAATGCTATTGTAAACGTTTGGTAGCGCTATGTGTTCGTTTATAGCGTTCCTATCTCGCACAGAATGCCAAGCTTCAAGAATTAGTCGTTATTTCCACACCGTTGACCTGTCAACAATTTCGACGCTCTCCAAATCTATTTGATGGTCGTTAATAACGACCATAGAGAATGGACTAGACTCATTAAGAATGCTCTAGAGACTTTTGTTGCACTCGGAAAGTTCTATTAGTTTTCACACATTCGTTACATATTTTAACAGGACGCCGTTGAACATTTGCATTTTTATCTTGCTGAAAAAGGCAACAGTATTGGCCGAAACGTCCAAAAACAATATTTTTATTCAGTGTCAACTTATTAATTCGAATTTTTTTAACATGCCTGGGCAGCCTGGCTACAACCCGAACATTTTTAACAACATACGTTGTTTCCGTCAATCTTCGTGACCGGCGTCCATCCCCCATCTCCACATCCAAACTCTCCAAAGTGACAGAGAACGGCAGTTGGTTTTGAGTCAAAGTGGAGCTTAACCAGCTGGCTTGAGTTTGACCTGTTAGAAAAAAAAGAGCTACGATTGCGCCGCGGGAGAGAAATGAGAAGTCTGTAATGCTAGAAGTCTACATCTCTGGTTAAGGGTCTTGAGCTATCAGATTTGTGAGTGGCTAGGCTATTTATAGGCCATAACATGCGTTTCGTCTCGTTCAGTGTTTTTTTTTTTCTAAAAAAAACTCGGTGCGTCTTGTACATCCATATTTTGGAGTCAGACGAAAGGAGATGTATCACAGCCAGTCGAGGTGCTAGAAACTGCTTCCAAAACACAAATAAACAATATAAAGACCTTTTTATATATATATATATATATATATATTATACACTTAATGTGTTACACTTAATGTGTAATGTGTTTTGTTATATAGCACTACGAAGGCTCAGGAAAATGGCACTTGTCGGTCAACATTCGCGGGCAACATTAAAATGTTACCCTCTGACGTCATAGATTTTGCAATGCATGTTGCCCGCTCAGAGACTTTTGGAGGGCAACAGCTTTCATTGTTAGATGTCATGTGACCTCGAATTAGCCAATAAGGGCGCGCTGTTGGGGAAAAATGTCTAGCTATATAAGAGATATATATTTTCACCAGTAAATAAAGAAGAAAGGCTGGCACGAGTGCAAAAAAAAAAAGAAAGAAAAAAAAAAACGTCTTCCCTAAAGCTGTTTAAACACAGTTGAGTGTTCTAACAGTCTGCTTCAATGAGAACTCTTAAAATTTGACACGTTTTTTGGAAGAAAAAGGACGACTACAGTGAAAATTTTTGCGGCTTTAATGCTTTCTTTGTAGCATACGACACGTACGACGAGACCGAACCGTTTTTATAGCAATGCCGAATTTTTCGAGAAAATCTCTGGTAATAGATTAATTTCAATTTATTCCAGTTGTATGAGTGTAATTTTTACAGCCTTATATTACAGCATCGAGAAGTTCCATCGCCCGATGATAATAATTTTACTTTTTAGTGTATCATCCGAATGGTGCATTGGTTTGTTAGTGGGGCTTTGACTTACTTGAATACCACGTCATAAAGCTCCTTGCAGGACTTCGCCGCTGGCAAAGATAAAAACAAATAAGCATAGTTAACAGCGCTCTTGTGGGTGGCTCTTCTGAAACCGCTCAATAGAATTTTTTTAACTTTGCAACAAGTTGCATCTTTACTTGCTGACCATAACTCAATTATAAAAAATGGGGTCCCTGAGCTCGTTTTTGAGTTACGAGCCCTTAAAAATTAAGGGTGTTTTTAACAGGTAATACTATTGTCATGGTGACGTCATGAGAATGACCACAACTTGATCAGCATTGATTGGACACTTTTTTGATTTTATTATTGTAGCAGCGATTGATAAAGTTTTGTAGCACTGACGCATCAAAGTAAAAGAGCTGGAAAGTGCCGGAAACCGTTGCGAGCCTCCTTAAATTAAATCACTCTATTGCCCTTTTGAATTATCAAAGTCCACTTTTTACTGTAATTTGGATTGCCGCACACAGCAGAGAGCAACCAAAGAAACTAATTAAGGCAACTTAACTTAACAGCTGTGCCATCTTACAGTCTATTTACAATTAAACTTGCAAAAGTTTGTTATAATGACTCTTCTACCTGTCTCGCAATATTCTCCAATGAAACCTTCCACACAGTGGCATTTGAACTTGTCGTCTTTGTAGTTCGTCACACATGTCCCTCTGTTTTGACACGGCCAGGAAGAACAGGGCGACTGAAAAAAGAAGATGTCATTGATCGTCAATTTCACATGCAGAAACTAGTTATGTTTAGAAAGAGACTATACTTACAGCAATATCTTAAAGCAATAAATTATAGGCAATAAGTGGCAATAATTTATTCGTTTAATCAAACCTTACCTTAATTGCAAAATGATGCGAAGTCTTGTTTTCTTTGTACTCTGTGAAGTTTCTGTACTTATCAGAAGACAGCAACTCGCACCAGAATTTTCCATCAGCTCCTTTGGAGGCGGCCAGGTTCACAGAAAAGCACAAAGGATTGCTGAGGCATTCAGAGGTGCAATCAAAGACATCGTACACGGAAACTGTTCCAACTGTTGACACGTTAAGATAATGGAACTCGTCTTTTGAGAACTGACGCTGTTTAAAACTCTGACCGAAAGAAGTATCGTCGCGTGGCATAATGTTTGTTTCTGGGGTGAGAACAAGAAGAATTATCACGTATTTAAAATAGTTTCAAATAATGGTTTAGAAAAATGTTTTCAACACTGTCTACCTGTCAGATTAAATTTATTATCCTTTATAAATGCATTCACTATTGAAATCTCAACGAAAGAATGGCTTTCTCAGATATTGAAAAAAAAATTTTTCTTATCCACAAAATAATTAATAGATGAGTCGGTTACTATGATCTATCTCTCGACACTGTTCAGTACGGCAGAGAGAACTACAAATTTAGCATTTCCACACCTCCTAAAATATACTTTGTTTCAGAAAACCACAAACAAACACAACAGATTATAACGAAAAGGATTTTTTACAATATTTTGTGAGGCACCTGCAAAAATTATTCTAGTAACTTAACACTTATTTCTTCAACATTTGCCCGGTAACATGTACTTAACGGAATTTTAAAAAAACCTTTTCAAAATCTCTTTTTATAATTTCGCCTTTTTTGTAGCTTTTATCCTGGTTTCAGGGAGAAAAAGTCAAATTAAACATCGCAGATAAAAAACGTTAACAAAAACGTTATAAAACTTGGTAATCTTCCAAATAAAAACATCCTTTTGACATGCAAATCATGGGACAATACAAAAACTTAAATATAAACTTTCTTTTGGCATGCAAATCATGAGATAACATTCGCTGTTTTCACCGATCCCATAATACATCTTGTTTACCCCCAAAATTTTAGCCAAGCATTGTTTTCACTTTCTCTTGGGATTTACAATGACGTACAATCGTCCCAAGAGAAATTGAAAACAATGCTTATGCAAAAATTTTGGGGGTAAACAAGATGTATTATGGGATCGTGAAAAAAGCGAATGGAAACTTATTAAAGAAGTAA
>NW_027557396.1:0-5121 GCF_052425735.1 Oculina patagonica
AATGCACCTACTTCAGCGTAAATCCTGCGGGGGGGGGAGTGCGGGCAAAGGCACGGGATTTGACAACAAGAACGATCCCCTCTGTCGGGCATTTGACTGCGAGTCGCGTCCCGGGGGTTGGGACATTTGACTTTGACCGGGAAGCGCCTAGATCCAATCTTCAGGACGTACTGGTCAAGTTATTCCTTCTCGTGGCTTTGGAAATCATATGCGTCATTGCAAGGTACGATTCTGAGTTTTTTCATCGGAATTTATCTGCTACGTTTAACGCCACTTAGTCATAAAATAGCGATTTTAAGAATATTTTACTTTCAAGTACATTTGGAGTAGGAATCCTGAGGGAAATCTAAGACGTCCGTGACCTTTTATTGTTTTTAATATGAATACCGAAACGGTTGGATTGGCTAGAAAATGAAGGTATGTAGAAACTACTTGTTAGTTTGTTTTAGAATTCTGCCCCTGGGTGGGTCTTCTTAGGTACATTTGAACAAAAAAAATTTTCCCACCCTCGGGAACTTGACTGCAATTTTTACTTTTTTCTGTCAAATCCCCCACCCCTGGCCCGCACTCCCCCCCCCGCGGGATTTACATTGATAGGTGCATAAAATATAGCATTCTAAGATATTTTTCCTTGTTCAAATTCTTTGCCCCCGGTTCTGGGTCACATTTTCTTTAGAAAGGCTACCTTTTGCAACAGGGTTATTTCCTTATTTGCTTACTTTCTGTGTTTTGCAAAATACCTGTCGCCTTATCCTGGCTGCAAACAAAGATGTCCAAAATAAAATAATAGGGGACTCATACAGCTTAAAGTTGTGCAAGTCCTGGCAAAAAACATTGTTTAAATTATTAAACAATACCATTCAAAGTTGAACCTACCAGTGGTCATTCTGACAAAAATTAAATTAGGACACTGTATGAGGCAACCTTTTGAAACTTGAATCCTCACTGTTTCTCATGAAGTGATCAACTACCAGTACTTAAGTAAATTTGTAGCCTATTATAAAGAGTAGAGAGGAAATATGTTTGTTTCTCCTACGAGTGGATTCGCTAACGACCAGTTCGCTAATGTCTTAGGTGGATGTTGCCTACGTCTAGAATCATGTCGCTAACCACCTGTAGTCACCCTTTGTTCATGCTAAAAGAACGAGGAATATTGTCGGTCATACTTTAAAGGGTGACTACAGCTTGTTAGCGAAATGACTTAAGACGTAAGCAAACCCATCTTTTTTTTTTTTTTTTTTTTTAATTTTTTTTATTTTTTTATTGCATAACACATAGTTACATACACTATTTACAATACAAGCTACTACTTATACCACTAACAATACTTAACAACATTACGAATTTTTACATTAAACCTTAAACCTACTTACCCACTCGCTCGCTCACTCATCACACAATCACACAATTACATACAAGAATTACATAGCAAAGTTACACCTGTTTGAGCCTTATACAATGTATATCTAAGTTAACAACTTAGCATTTACATTTCCCATTTCTTCTTTAATATATCTAATGTATTATTTTTAGTACAAATGTATTTCTCTGTTTCATACTTTAATGCTACTTTTAATTTATAACCTCTTATATTCGGAAGTTCATTGTTTCTTCTGCAACCCCATAAGTAAATTTTTCCTACAAGTAATAGATAATTTAGTAAGGGACGTTCCGGAGTTAGAACACCGACTACAACATCTTTCAAATTGAGATGTATTTGTTGCTTTGTCAAAGTTAAGTACCGGTAATATGATTCAAAATCCTTCCAAAAGGGAATTGAGTAGGAACAGTCAAAAAAGAAATGTTGTATTGTCTCTGATTCCCGTTTGCAGAAAGAACACAGATCATCTTCAATGTAACCGATTTTATGTAATTTTGAATTTGTATAAAGTATCGAGTTTAATACCTTAAACTGAAAGGCCTTGACATATGGCTCAAAAGCAACTGAATGAGGAAGAAAAAAATGCTTTTTTCAATGCTTCATCGGATAAATTAAATTCACACTTAAGTTTTTGTGCAATATTAGGAAAGCGTGCCTTTTTACGGACAAAAAGAGAGTAGTAATCCTTTGGATTTCTTTTTAGTAACATCGAAAAGGCAGCCGTCAATCTTAAAAGATGGATTCAGTTCTGCGTAATCTGGAACAAAATTGGTATTTCTTAAATTGGTCGGTACAGAATGGCGTAGACCAGTCCATTCCAGAAAGTTCGTCTTCTCTATATGTTTCGCAAGTAATTCATAGGAATCAATATTGTCAAGATCAAATCGCAGATCTTCCACGGTCCGAATTCCATAATTAAAGTACCTTTTATAGAAAACTGGTTTGTTGTTTATTCTTATTTCGTGGTTATTCCAAATTAAGTTTTTCCAATTGGTGTCAGCTGCATTTTCTGTGCGAAATTCAGACCACCACTTCAATAGTTCTCTATAGAATTGAGAATTTATAGTTAAATCTTTAATGTTATAGTTGCAATTGAAAAGATAGAAGCCACCTTCCTTCGTTAGAAGATATTCTAAATATTTCTTCCATGTGCCGGAATTATCACTAAAGATTCTTTTCATCCAGGAGAGGCGGAGAGATTTGATCGTGCTTTCAATATCAACCATTTTGATTCCTCCTTCCTCATAGTTATTTATCGCAGATACCCTGGTTACTTTGTCTTTACCTTTCCATAAAAATTTGTATATCAATTGGTTTAGTTCCTTAATTATATTTTCAGGGGTAGGTAACAAAGAGGATATGTAAACAACCTTCGGTAGGAGCAAAGTTTTGATGATAGTAACCTTCCCATAGAGAGATAAACCTCTAGAAGACCAGATATTGGTCAATTTTTTTATCTTGTCGAGTTTTTCTGAGAAGTTCTTTAAATAGAGCAGTTTTTTATCGTATGTGAAGAAGATCCCGAGTGCTTTTATAGGATCTTGCGGCCATTTGATTCCAAGCGGTTTCATTTCATTTCCTTTCAAAGAGCCTAACCACAGTCCCTCTGTCTTTGAACTATTGACCTTTAAACCTGAGAGTTTTCTAAATTTGTCCAATAACTGAAAAAGTTTGTGGGCTGACTCTATGTCAGAAAGAACAGCAGTTGTATCGTCGGCATATTGTAAAAGTTTAGTTTCTTGTCGTTCAATTGCAATTCCTTTTATTTCTTCGTTTTCCCTAACGGCAATCGCTAAACTCTCGACAGCTAAAAGGAAGAGATATGGAGACAAAGGATCACCTTGCCTGACTCCACGTGTAAGATTAAAGTATTCTGATGACATTCCATTATTTATCACACAACTTTGAATATTTTTATAAAAAGTACTTATCCAACGCTTGAATTCAGGGCCAAAATTAAAAGCATCCAGGCATTTAAACAAAAAGTTCCATTCTAAAGTATCAAAAGCTTTTCGAAAATCTATGAATATCAACAGACCAGGTATATTTTCTCTTTCCGTGAAATCCATGATGTCAAGAATCGATCTTACCGTCTCACCAATATAACGATCTTTAACGTAACCGGTTTGATTGCAGTGAATAATGTGAGGTAGGACAACTTTAAGTCTAGAAGCAATTACTTTCGATATTATTTTGGCATCGACATTGACAAGCGAGATGGGTCTCCAATTTTCCATTAACGTGCGATCTTTTCCTTGTTTTTCTATTAAAGTAATAACAGCTTGCTTTTGGGAGTTGGACATTTCTTCATTTTCAAAGGACTCATTTACGCAATTAATGAACGGTTCACAAATAAGATTCCAACAGCTTTTATAGAATTCGATTGGTATTCCATCATTTCCAGGGGACTTGTTGTTTTGAAAAGTTTCTAAAATCCGTTTGCATTCGTCAATTGTAATTTGGCCTTCACATGATTGCTTCTGATCTTCAGACAATTGAGGTATGTTTAAATTATCTAAAAACGACTTGATAGAATCGGTGTCTGTCGAACTTGTTTTGTATAAGTTGTGATAAAAATTTTTCTGTTCGGTAAGTATACGGTAAGGATCAGTTATAATCGCGCCGCTAATTAGCAGCTTTCTAATATGTTTTTTGACGTGATTTCTTTTCTCTAAATTTAAAAAGTATTTAGTACTTCTTTCTCCGTGCTCATGCCAGCGAGCTCTTGCTCGTACAATTATTCCTTTTGTTTTCTCTTCATACAATAATTCCAGTTTTTCTTTAATCTCATTCAGACAACATCTGTTCAAATCACTTGGATCATTTTCAAACTGCCTAGTTGCTTCTTTGTATTCCTGTTGAATTATTCTTTCCTTGTCGATTCTCTGTTTAGCTTTGTCTTTAGAGTACTTAATATTGTGTTTTCTGATGTTGTATTTGATCCAATCCCAAACCGAGCGTTTGTTTGATAATTCTTTTTTCGCCCTCTGATTTCCATTTTGGAATATTAACACTTAGGTAATTCAGATATTCTTCGTCATCTAAAAGTGTGACATTCATTTTCCACATTCCAGGTCCTTTTACCTCTCCAACTTTACCGAGAATTAAACTTATTGCCGCATGGTCAGTTCGTATCGCAGGTATAATGTCAGTGGAATTGACAAAATCACAAAGATTGTTAGAGATGAGCCAGAAATCTAGACGACACAGTACTGTCGGCGAGTTTTGACTCCAAGTGAAGCTTTTCGTCTGAGGATTTAGCACTCTCCAGATATCAATCAGATCGAGTTCATTTTGCAAACATTCTATGCTACTCACGACCGATTTTCTTGGTATCATAATGCCCCCTCGTTTATCTAGAGTTAGGTTTAAAGGACAATTGAAATCACAGCCTAAAGTAATATTCTCCTCAGAATTTAAATTTTCAGTTTGAAGCAAGGTGTGCAATTTGTTAAAGAATTGGACCTAAGACGTCAGCGAACTGGTCGTTAGCCAATCCACTCGTAGGCAAAATGACCGGTTACCGTAGAGAGTTTTCATTGACATAAAAATACCTAAACAAAAAAAATAAGAATCTCCCTGTAAACCTAATCCTCCTCACATCCTCTCTATCAAAGAGTGATCATTCCCTTCAGTTATCTCTCTAGACTGTCCACAGTTCCCTCGTCGTTCTCACCGTGTGCTCATCGATCGAAAAAACACGAAAAAATAGAGGGCTGTGGACAGTCTACTATCTCACC
>NW_027557397.1:0-5121 GCF_052425735.1 Oculina patagonica
ATTTGTCCTGTTGTTGTATTTTTTGATCGTGGGCATCCATGCTTCAGGAATTTCAATTCCATTATCCCTGTTGATATTATTAGGGTGAAGTCTTATGTAAATTGTCTCTTTGACGCTGCGTTTGTACCCAGGCGGTGTGGGCACTGGGATCTCGCTATGCATTGTGGATGTAAAATTTTCAAGATGGCGGCTTAGTGGAGGAAAATTTTGTAGTTACTAGCTTCGTTTTATCGATAGAATTATTTCTTTTCTGAGATCCTTTTCTACAGTTACAAAAACTTATACTCACTGGGATTGTGTTCATATTATTAAAATAAGCAATGTATATTATTTTCAGCAAAAACGCGGACAACGAAAATTCGTCCCGTATGAGCATGTAATTTGAATCCATCTTGTCAATGAACTATAATTTTTTATTTATTGGACTGTCGAACAAAGATATTGGTATAAACTGTTTCTACAATACTTGTTCTAAGCCAGAATATAAACGCTCCCAAACGATCCCCTCGTTGTGTTGTTTATTTTCGGAATTAATACAGACATGTTTTGGTGGTAAATATGGCTTTGAAGAGGTGACAGATACAAAAAGTGATGCGTAAGTTGTGACTCGTTTAATCATGAGATAGCGACGAATCGTTTCCTCCAACATTGTTTGGTTTACCAGCGGTGCTTAAAATGTTTTACATCGGTGCATAGATAATCGAAATCAACAAGGTAGGGCAAACTGGGGGGAGGGACCAGTCATTATTTATGTAGAGGGGGGGGGGGGGAGGTAAAAAAGAAGGGGGGGGGGTCAAGTCTATTTCAGAGTGGCAAGAGGGGGGGCTAAAATTTTTTATAAAGAAGTTTAGGGGGGGGATCAGCAGTTTGAGGGTGGGTAAAACAGTTAAATAGAAGAGTGCAAACACTATAAGTGAAACAGTGACGCTAAATTGTACAATTTTATGCTATTTCTATTGTTTTCTTTTGTTTAAACTCCACTAATTATGTACAACTTTTATAGTGATTTGTATTTTACAGAAATACTGTTTGCACTCTAAACTCCATTGTTATCTCAAATTTTAGTTAAATATTAAAAGAATCCAGACCCATCTGCTTTAATATCTGGTTTGACTGAAATTATTTCTTTTTACAAAATGATTATCACTGCAATAGCCCAAGAAGTAATAAAACATGATATAACAACAAGAAAGTAGTTCTTTTACACTTTAGGAAAATCATTGGAAAAGATTATATTTTGCATGGTTATTACATTTGTGTTCACCATGAGAGCATAATTTGTAAAAACTATCACTTTTCCAAAGTTGAGGAGTTAATAATTGAGGTATGTTTACTATACACATAACTCGTCCAAAATTTGCCCTATTGCTGGAAGAGTATCCATAGCAAAGAAGCCTTGGCTGACTAAGTGTTGATCCAGCCTTTGTGCATCAGAACAAGTGTGCAATTAAGATTGTATGTAACATGCATTTAATAATTACTTAAGGCATATAAAGAAGATATGAGGTGAGGGGGGGGGGGTCATAACGTAAATATTGAATAAAGAAGGGGGGTCACTTGCTACTTACATGGCCTGGAGGGGGGGCCTTACAGAAATTTTGACCTTTCCAACATATTTTTCCCTCCCCCCCTCTACATAAATAATGACCGGTCCCTAAATAAAAAATAATGTATTGGCTTCTTGTGAAACTGGCAATTTGATACCGCATTTGAGTTCATTTCAGTCAAAGGGAACAATTTATCGCCACTATAAGTCAAAGATGTATTAAAAAGCTGAATCAAACTCTGTGGGGAAGTTCATTCAAGGGTATTTTGATGTCGAACACAAATTCCCAGATCATTTTCTTAGCTTCCAGGTGTTTAAAACAAAGATTAAATAAATTGAATGAAAGTCTGTATGCTTGACTTGTGTTCATTGTTTACATGTATAAAATAAGCCCATTGAAGACAGGTAATTGCTCAAAAAGAAAAATACACCAATTTGTGAATTTTAAAGGTCATTTAATGATAAAGATCCTTAGATGACAACAGAGATACTATGTGACTTGCTTATTTATTTATAGAGAAAAGCTAAAATGGTCTTCAGGTGAACCAAGGGCAGGGAAAACAGCTATTGCTATCAACAACTGGCATCAAAGCAAGTGCAGTCATTGAGATCAGGGCATACATGTCAATGATGAGAGAATACATCTAGATGAGAGAAATGACTTGCAAAAAATTGCCTTAGATCACTACATTCCAAGATCCAGGTGCTGACACCATTTTATAATTCAATAAATGGGAGGGGGAAGGGGTTAAAAGGCATGAAAGAAGACTTGCATCATAATTTCTGATCTGCTATTTATTACACCTGCTAATGTAGGCTGATCTAAAGCTGAAAGGTTCACGAGTATGCTATTCCATCATTTACAATCTGAGTAAGCAATTGCATGCTCATTTATGTGCGAACCTGTTTCGGGAGGGGGGCAAACAGGAGAATGACTTGTAGACTTTTTGGGAAATGTTTGATAGCCTAATATAACCATGAGAGAACTAACTGAACATAAACTATGAAATTCTCCCAAACTCTCCTGGTGACTCCATCAGGTTGTATAAGCACAAATACCATTTGCTGTTTCATGGCTATAACAAAACAGTTAAACTACTTTCATAAGAATTGTACCAAAAAACTGGCAATGACAAATAAACATACAGTAAAATGCAGTTTTTCTTTTATTTGATTTAACACTTTCTAAACCACCTGTTACAAGTATTACTGAAGTGCTCAGGGAAAATGCTTCCATGGGAAATGTTGCTCAATAATTTTTAAAAAAATGTATATGAAGGAGGAAGTCAAACCTCAACCGTAAATAATAAAAAAAGAACTGATACTAGCAGCAAAAAGCCTGGAAAAGCTTAAATTATAAAGGATCTTGTCATAACATTTTGTACCAACTTTTGATCAGTAAACTGTTTGCATAAACATAAACACTAGAATGCATCAGTACAATTTTTGTCATGCAGACTCGGTAGCTTATACAACACAAGGCAGCTATTAAATCAAGCCTTTTTAATGCAATATTTCTACAGTTGAAAGCTCGAAACGAACAAATCTATTTCAATACTCAAGGTACCGTGGCACTGAAGTGACTGAACGGACAGAGAAGTCAAAATATTCGAACAGGCCATCTTACCTTAGTTTGCTCACGATTGTTTTGGGATCACTGACTATTTTTTTTTTCCATTTTTTGCTGACTGATCGAAAATCATCTGAACAAATTAAAGTGATATTGGGCCCAGGTATTGAGTCGTCTTGCAGTAGATGGTAGGCTATCGACGGTCGGTATAAAACGCAGACTATGCAGACTGTAGACTGATGACTGCATTTCGTGCAGATTTTGCAGACCGTGCAGACTGAGTAATTTTTTTTCTTCTTTTTTTACATTGTGTTTCATGCTTTCCCTTTCACGAACGGTTTCCGAAGTTCGTTTGAAATTCGCGAAGTTCGCTACGAACTTTAGGGGGAATTTCATTATGTAGTTGTCAATCAAATTAAGAACTTCGAAACGAAATTGTGAATTTCACGTGCAGCGAAGTTGAAAGGTTGAGGAGTTCGTAAGTTGAGAAGAAGCTCGTCCAGTTTGTTTAATTTGGTGAAATGAATCCGTTCCCAGTACAGCAAAAAGCAATCCCAAGTCCAGAGGGCAGGACATCAACGGACTAAAAAGCAAGGCTGCCCTGTAAATGGTTTGTGAATGTTACAACAAAGTTTTCCCAATGTCACCCGACACCCGACTAAAAATAGATTACAAGTTCTGCCGTGTGCAGTTTCGAAGGAAAAAGTTTCAACAGATGAACCGGTTTACATATAAAAATACTGTTTGTGTGTGCCGTAAAAATCTTCTAAAGAGAAAAAAACGTTTTCCTTCTTGAATACACATCGGTTTGGAAAATCTGCGGAAAACCAGAACTTTTCAATTCCGTGTTTGTTATACTTCTGTGTTTACACAACACGCAAGTCACGCCATCTGTCTGTTCGTGATATGAAACTCTGTTCCTCTGAAATAATTTATATTTGCAAAAAAATAAGCTTTTAGTTAAATTTTTTTTACTAATAAACAACACTTGCTTTGGAACAATTGAAATGTGTATTTATTTACGAATTACTTATATTTTATTATAAAGGACAGTGTAACAACTATTGCGGGATTTCTCAAGAAAACCCTGTATTCCCAAAGCAAAGCTACCAACCGAAGCATTTGTTTACGTTATAAAATTGAACTAGAAACCTGAACTTAACAAATAAACTGCTATATCCGACCAGTTCGTTTTACCTATAACTTAAAATGTTCCAATGTTTACAGTGTAACGCGCTCTTTGACGTAGAAGAAAACTCAACAAGCTGGAAGCTAAATAAAATAATCCTTGACCTTGAAGCCAACTTTAGATGATTTCCTGCCTTCCTGGACTTGAAATTGCCTTTCCTTGTACCGTGAACGGATTCATTTCACCAATTAAACAAATTGGACGAACTTCTTCTCAACTTGCGAACTCCTCAACCTTTCAACTTCGCTGCACGTGGAAATTCACAATTTCGTTTCGAAGTTCTTAATTTGATTGACAACTACAAAATGAAATTCCCCCTAAAGTTCGTAGCGAACTTCGCGAATTTCAGAAGCGAACTTCGGAAACCGTTCGTGAAAAGTTTTGTGAAACACAATGTATAAAAAGAAGAAAAAAAATTACTCAGTCTGCACGGTCTGCACCGTCTGCACAGTCTGCAGTCTGCGGTCTGAGTAGTCTGCGTTTTATACCGACCAGGCTATGGACCACTATCGATGCACCGGCAGGGCAGATAATTTATCCTTCGCTCATATGGACCAACATGCGAATGTACGTATAAACAAACGGTATGTGTCAAAAAGCGAAGACTGTTTTCGCAACCAAACTCGAACTTGTTTGTTCATTAACGTTCTTTTAAAGAAAACATAGCAAATTCGCTGATTTTTGCAGCGTATTTAACAAATACAGCTCGCCTTCGTCGCTTGCCACGAGACGTGCACTGATCCACGACTTGACACAAATGAACAGAATTTTAATTTAGACCATGATGCATAGCGATCCCAGTGCGCACATCGCCTG
>NW_027557398.1:0-14491 GCF_052425735.1 Oculina patagonica
ACCAGTCAAACTAATCAAACGTACGGCACAGTGACAGGAAAGCACGACATCAGTGAATGTCTCCCTTGTGATAAAGTTGGTGCAAAGAGTAAGGCGAGGATTGCGATGTACAGTATGTAATCGTGCCAAATTGCTAGAAAATGTGTTCACAGTGCAGCGCACTCGATATATATTTCTATGTTGTACCAGACAAGGAGGAGATAAACTGGTGTCACCAGCAACATTGCATTCGGTCTTTAGTTGGGTGCTGTACCGTCAATTAATCTGGCCAAACAGTCTCTAACCTTTGGAAAGCAAACTGTATTATGTCGTACCATGTTAGATAAAGGAGATTTCCTTGGGTTAGTTTGACGAGGAGAATTGTGATTGTTTTTGGCGGACATGGTCTTTGTCTGTTTTGGGGATGTGCAACATGGTGAGGAAGGTTTATGTTTTGATGATAGTTTTTTTCCTTACAAAAAAATAACAATATGAGTTTAAAAACCTGAAGTTCTACATAGCTATCCACACATCGGAGCCTACACCTTAATTATTTGCTAAGCTCTTCAAAGTAAAATAATATACAACAAATATTTATTTATAATTACCAGTGGCTTCTTGAGATGAAGTGCCTTTTGTCTTGAGGAAGGAACAGTCCCCTTTATTTCAATTCTGCCGATCACGACAGTTGATGTCATGCTCTGTTGGAGGAAAATCTGGTACATGTGCTTAATATGATTCATGTGAATCAAGACTCTGGTGGCATGGTCTAGCGGAGTCAGCAACTTTTTGTGATTGTTGATGTAGTCTTGGTCACAAAGGTCTCGAATGTTGTAGAACCCGTCTTCTGTTTCTTCCTTCCAGCATGAAAACACAAAGTCAAGGTTTGTGGGGATTGGTTAGAACCTGTTTACTGCTGTGTTACTCCCAGCAAGTTGAAGCATAATTCAATGCCATAAGGGCTGGTAGAATTGTTATTTGGCATGTATGAAAGAGGTCAGTCATTGGTTTTGTTATTCTTACTTTGGGCGGCAGCTCATTCTACAACAATCCTCTACCACCAACTGGTTATATGAAACAGGCTGGGGTACCGCATTTTTCTGTGGTCTACTACAACTAGAGAACGTGGAAAAATAGAAAAAAATAAGTAAAGTCAACAAAAAATCACCCTGAAATGTGATTTGATTGTTCCTCTGAATCGCTTGAATAGTACGATCTGCAGACGTTTTGGTTTTGAGTACGGAAATGGCAGTGTTGATTGATAACTGTAGTTTTTCAAATGACCAACTACAAGGTGAAGGTGAATAGGGAAAAATAGTGTCAGTCTCTGAAGTAAGGGTAAGAAAAGAAAATTTTTAAAGCTTTTTTAAGTCCTATGTACATCATTGTAAGTAGCTCTAGTTTTTAAATCAGTCAAGGTAAAGCATCAGTGGTAGATGCTCAGCCTCTCCTGCCAAAAATGTGTATCTCTCTCTACAGGGTGAATTTGCCCAGGCAAAATAAAATGTAATGAAATGGCAACTGCCACGACAAAGCCAGCCACAAAGAAAATAACTAACAGAACGTAATAGACTAGAGCAAAAAGAAATGTTTGTAATTAATTATGTGAAGGATATCTTTCTTACTCTTAAATTAGAATGACAGTTGTGGGAATCACCACCTAAAGGATAAACAAAATGGGTTGGGGCACCAAACTTTCTTCCATGGCCTACTACAAACTAGATAACTTTGTTTAAAAAAGTAAAAAAAAAGTACCGGTAAAAATGTAGTCAATGTTACAATCACCCTTCAATATCATTGAACTCTTGAACTTTTAAACAATTGCAATTTATGAAATGTTACTTTATTAATAATTGCCATAAACAATAAAACAGATAAATAGAAATAGTAAAAAGGAAAAAAAAGGCTAAAAAAGAGAAAAGAGGGCAGCCATGTTATATCTACACATGACTTTGAAAATAAAATAGAAACATAATTTTTTATTTTCAGAAGAAGGTTTAAATTGGTGCAGGTTGACGTCTTGAGAGATGAGCCATTCCTGAGCTATTTGACCACCATTTTTAGCAATTTGTCACTTCTTGTTTTTAATTTGATATCTTCTTGCAAACTCAGACCAGTTTACCTTGGTGTCATCTGCATATCCTACCACTTCATGCTTCAACCCAGTCTTATAGCGTCAAAGTGTCCAGCGTGACATTTTTTAACAGGTGTTTCTTTAGGTTCTAAAGTGGTCTTCCTTCTTTTTGTTGGAGCTTATGTTGTCTCAAATGAGGAACCAGTAATAAGGAACCAAAAACCTTGCGTCTTCTAAACCAAGCCCAAGGTAAATAATATATGTGGCTTCCTTTAAAATCGGGAAATCATCTTTCATTTTCAAATGAAATTGACCATCACCAGCACATGCCGTCTCTGGTGTGACATTTCTATGTTTGTAGTGACATTTAATTTCAAGGATCCTGTATGGGTTGCCCTCTGTCACATCAATAACTTTTGCATCTGGTGGGCAACCAAGGAATAGAAAAGCATGGTTTATCACGAATCTCAATGGAAACTTTTTTTACAGAATACCCACTGTACTCATATTGTTCTAGGGCTTTACTTTCGTACATCTACTTTTCGTCTACATGAGGGGTTTTTGCGGCCAAGTCACGATGTGGACCGCTTTGATTTAAACTGCGTTGGGACAGCAGAGGACTGAGGGACTCTGTAGGCATAGCTGTGTAGTTCACATAGAAATTAAACGATGGAACCCCCATCACTGCAAGACGTTTAAAGAGTAAAAAGTGGAAAGGGGGGGAAAGACCTTAATATATTAGAAGACAGTTCGATCAACTGAAGAGAGGACTTGGCATTTTATTACTAACTAGTTTCGTATCACACAACTTGTACGGCACTGATCAGATAAAATTACCAACTTAAAAGATTACAACGTTACGCTGGTTTAAAGGGACGTTGGATGAATATAAATGTATAAAATTACAATAGTTATAACTGGAACAATGTTAGAAAACAAAAACACTTTTAGATAACAAATTATAAAATTAAAAAAGTTTCTGTTTTTAAACAATAAGAGCTTAAAATATGCCTGACAGTAGTAGTATTCAAATCTTAAATAAACAGTAGCTATTACGTGACAGCTTTCAAATTTTATTTTCGTTTATTGAGAGAAGCAGGGTCGGGTCTGCAGATAATGAGTTGCAGGAATTCGAAGCTGGATTGTATGGGGCAGCTTGCTTCAAAATATTCCAAGTAATCTGGGAATTTGCTTTGGTGTCCTTTAACTACCAAATATGCTTGCTCAGTTTGGTATTGAGTCTTTAACTCGGGTGATTAAAAGAAGCTTTGTGGTTGGTGAATTTTGTCTTTAAAGAGTTTTCAGTAAGACCCACATAGGTTTGATAATGCCTTTTGTCCTCTGTCGCTTAGTACACCACTGATTCTTTGAGACCATTCCCAGCTAAAGGGCACTCGGCTGGTTTTCTATAGTTGCATGTTTTTGATTGCACAATTTTCTTTCGAAGGGTTGACTTAGTGTGGCCGTCGATGTTATGTTTAAGGTTGGGCATGCAGCTGTAACTGATTTTCACTGTGTTGCGGTTAAAGAGTAAAGAGGTAGATGCATACAAAATTCACTTTTTACTTGAGTTGTTACTTGTTTGGATTACAGGACATGTTGTCTCTGTGAAGATGGATGAGGAAACGAAGGCTTTTGTTTAGCTAATAATTGAAAACAGCAAGACTGTCTGAGCCTAACTACTCTTAAATTAGATGGTAAAAGTTTTCGTTTTTCATATATTTTTGTCTAAAGGACAAAATAAACTATCTGACTTTTTTAAAAACTTCTGTCAGAAATGTTCAGACAGAAGGTCAATAATAAGGTGTGTAACAGCTAAATTTTGTTTTCAAGAAATATTGCCTACTTTTACCAATGTGCCAGAGGTCAGAAGTGCTTCACTACATGTTTACCAAGATCTCTACCTTTTTTGGGCATTCCTCACTCATCCATTTGGCGATTGACGAATGTTTGTCACAGATGAAAGACTTAATGACCATCCCTGATGCTAATAGATAAGTAAATGCCTCTTTGAAAGCCATGAACTCCATTCCGGAACTGTTACCTGCCTGGTTAGCCTAAAGAAAAAAAGGAGGAAAAAATAAAGTTCCTTTACTTCTAGTGTCATTATCCCTTTGTTATCAGTACCAGTCAAGAAGAGTTGAATATGGCAACAGAGTACAAAATTATGAAATGGTCACATTTTTTTTGTCCACTAGCAAATCAAAAAAAAAAACTTGCCCGAACAAGGACAATATGGATGATAAGGCCAATTGTACAGCAAAAGATGGTATATGTGCCATACTTAGCAGAATGACCCATACTGTCATTTCTTCCATCGCCAGCCAAAACCACTTCTTTATCTTTTAGGGAATCTAGTAGTTTCTTTTGATAGTCCCGCCAGAAGGAAACGTAAGTTCTCAGGCCTTGTACTTTAGATTTCTCCTTCAGAGCCTCTGCTGGTGGTAGAAGTCGAGGTAGCAGGTAGCAGGGAGGAACCAGTAATAAGGAACCAAAATCCTTGCATCTTCTAAACCAAGCCCAAGGTAAATAATATATGTGGTTTTCCTTTAAAATCGGGAAATCATCTTTAATTTCCAAATGAAATTGACCATCACCAGCACACGCTGTCTCGGGTGCAACATTTCCTTGTTTGTAGGGACATTTAATTTCAAGGATCCCGTATGGGTTGTCCTCTGTCACATCAATAACTTTTGCATCTGGTGAGCAACCAAGGAATGGAAAAGCAGGGTTTATCATGCATCTCAATGGAAATGTTTTTACAGGATGCCCACTGTGCTCATATTATTCTAGGGCTTTACTTTCATACATCTACATCTATGAGGGGTTTTTGTGACCAAGTCATGACGTGGACCGGTTTGATTAAAACTGTGTTAGGTTGCAACAGCAGAAGATGGAGGGACTCCGTAGGCATTGCGGTGTAGTTCACATAGAAATTAGAGGATGGAACTCCCATCACTGCTAGACATTAAAGAGTAAAAAGTGGAGGGGGGAAAGACCTTAATATATATATATATTATTAGAAGACAGTCCGATCAACTGAAGATACAACTTGGCATTTTATTACTGACTAGTTTCGTACCGCACAACTTGTACGGCACTTATAAGATAAAATTGCCAACTGTAAAGATAACAACGTTACGCTGATTTATAGGGACGTTGGATGACTATAAAAGTATAAAATTACAGCGGTTATAACTGGAACAATGTGAGAAAAATAAAAAAAGTTCACGATAACAAAGTATAGCATTACAACAGTTTCTGTTTTGAAACAATTAAAGCTAAAAATATGCGTGACAGTAGGATTATTCAAATCTTAAATTAACAGTAGCTATTACATGACAGCTTTCAAATTTTTTTTTCATTTATTGAGAGAAACGAGGTCAGGTCTGCAGATATTGAAATATTTCGCCCACAGACACAAGTTGCAGCGATTCGAAGCTGGATTGTATGGGGCGCTTGCTTCGAAATCTTCCAAGTGATCTGTAAATTTGCTTTGGCGTCCTTTAACTGCCAAATATGCTTGCTCAGTTCGGTACTGAGTATTTAACTCGGGTGATTAAAAGAAGCTTTGTGGTTGGTAAATCTTGTCTTAAAAAAGTTTTCAGTAACACCCACGTAGGTTTGATCAGGCCTGTTGTCCTCCATTGCTACTGTCGCTTGGTATACCACTGATTCTTTGAGACAATTCCCAGCTAAAGGGCACTCGGCTGGTTTACTACAGTTGCATGTTTTTGATTGCACAATTTTCTTTTTGAAGGGTTGACTTATTGTGGCTGTCGATGTCATGTTCATGGTTGGACATGCAGCTGTAACTGATTTTCACTGTGTCGCGGTTAAAGATCTTGTGCAACATGTGGCCCGGTACTCTTCGTTGAGGATCTTTAGGAAAGGCCGTTCGACATTGGTGGCGGCATTTTTGCTGTATGGGGGATTATACCAAAGTATATCCCTGTGGCGATTCTTTCTGGCAGAGTTTGCTGTTGTTATGTATGTAAGTTGAATGAAAAAGGAGGTCAACTGCAAACCACTCACAAGTCCATGTTTAATACAAATACAAATGTTTCCCCATTCGGGCTTCTTCATGTATTTTGGGCAATACTTGGTAAAGCTAGGTCGACTACAAGATCATATATGTGTACAGAGGGCGGTAGATTGCAAAGTCTTAAGATTACGTAATAATGGATGGATTTAGAAAAGTGCTAATGGAATAGTGCAAATCAAGGTTACAATTACAAAACAAGACAAATAACTTGTCGAAAGTCGCAGAAAAGAAACAATGTACAAGTTGTCAGCTAAAGATTACATAATACAAAAAAGTACTAGTGAGGTGAACAAACAAAGCTTACAATTACAAAACGTTACAAATAACTAGTCAAAGGTCTTCAGAAAACATATTGAAAATTAAGACTATATTATGTTCAATAGATTTACAAAAAGTGCCAGTGAAAAGAATAAGCAAAGGTTACAAGACATTGCAAACAACTAGTCAAAGGTCCTAAGAAAAATATTGCCTAATTTGTCAGCCGAAGGGCAATAATCACATAAAATTTTCAAGTCTAAAAAATTGCTATAGTGTTACTTGACAGGTAAAAAAAATCAAGTAAAAAATAATGTGAGGTTATTAGGTGGTAGGAAAGGTACGTTGCATTTTTGACATTTGGATTGGCTGGTTTGTATTAGCTACTAAAGTGGTCAGCCGAAGGGCAATAATCACATAAAATTTTTAAGTCTAAAAAATTGCTATAATGTTACTTGACAGGTAAAAAAAATCAAGTAAAAAATAATGTGAGTTTATTAGGTGGTAGGAAAGGTACGTTGCATTTTCGACATTTGGATTGGCTGGTTTGTATTAGCTACTAAAGTGGTCCACATTAAAGGTATGTCTTTTTACCAAGGTGCGCACTTGTTGTGACTTAATACATTTTAAACATCCCCAATGCACGGAATTACCTTCAAAACCACAGAGCTTCTGCACAGTAGCAAGAAAAGGGGCACCTCTTTATGTTACTGGTATTGTAGTCTGACTGGTTGTAAGTTTTACACCTTTTCAAAATTCCTGAAACACATCAACAATTAGTGCTAAATATGTGTTCAGAGACTTCGGCTTTTTAATCATTTTTGGTACAATTGCTGCTACTGTAATTTTCTCCCATTTGAACCACTCTTCTCTTGGCACATCTAGGAGAGCTAAGTGAATGACTCCTTCAGATCTGTCATTTCTTCTCTTAGGCTACGTTTACACGGGACCGGTTCGGAACGGTTCCGAACCGAACTGGACCTGTTTACATGGAACCATTTGGAACCGATCCAGAACGGATCCGGTCCGATTTTCGGTCCGGATAGGCCTTCTGTCTACACGGGACCGTTCTGGAACCGGTCCGGAACGGATCCATAACTGGACCTGCAAAATTGCAGGTCCAGTTATGGATCCGGACCGGACCTGTCTATGAATTCTCTCACTTCTGCTTCGCTTCATGCCCTATGGGCACCACAACCATCAGATATCAGTTCATACTCCTGCAGTTTTAATGTTGAGTTGAATTTTAGAATTTTGTAATATGAGAAAAAAAACTGAGTGAAATTTTAACCCTTGCAGGTATTCTTTTGTCATTTTTGAGGCTCACACCCTTTCTTCCAGCTCATTGGAATGTAAGAAAAATAGGTCACCAAGGGTGACATGAGTCTAATGCCGTATGGCATAGTGATACAGATTGCGCGGTTTTCGTAAGCCGGTTAAAATTGGTTAGAAGTTTGTGTTCGGAAGTTTAATTTAAAATGCTTATAGCAAGCTAGGGGCATCGTGGATGATTATGGATGAAAACGAAACAGTCATAAATGTTATATGCTTCACAAAATTTAAAGTATGAACAGGAGTTGATGTTACTTCTTCCGTATTGTCCGTAAAAGCAGAAACGATTAAACATTTGGACAAGATTGCGTGACGATTTACAAAAAGCATGTTCATTACAACAAGGGTTGAAGAACTTCACATCGTTTTCTTTCAGATTTTTCACCATTTTGATGATGACTCTTGAAACAGATTTTGCAATAAAAGCACTTGAAATAGTGACTGTTACTCCATTGTACTGTAAGCACTTAGTGACAGATTTTCCTAAAAACGGGTGTAAATGCTCACGTCAATATAATGATGACCTTTTGAACGCTGGAAACTAGGCAATTATTATCGAGCTACCATACACAGGAGCGTAGACTGTTTATCATGATGTACAAATTTCGCGAATCATCACTTCCATATCAATGTAACCATTTTATGATTTTTCTAGCTGTAAGAAGAACTTAAGATCTCTGAGAGTCGTAAAAGCATGAAATTCGATTTCAGTGTATGGCAAAGGCCGGGACAGTGTAATACTGCAAAGCGGCCAAACAAACGCATTTTGATTTAGTCGCGTAACTTGATTTACATTTATCCATGTACATCTTTTATTTTTGAAGGTTTTTGTTTGCACTGTAAAGAAAAAAATGGTCAAAATTCGAATGACTTAAATACAAAAACCGAGGTAAAGTTTTCTATTTTTTAAAACAAAATAAATATTTGGTCCCATTGTGTAAATAAACGCGAGTCGCCGTCGAAATATTTTTTCTCAAAGACGTCTTGCTTTTTAAGCAAGACGAAAACACAAGTGCTTAACTGAACTGAAAACGAAGATTTATTTTCACAAAAAGCTTACAAATGTCTTAACTGGAAAATTATTTCGTCCTGTTCAAGTGTTGAATAATCGTGACTTGAGAAAGAACTTTTAATTATGCGTGGGAACACGTGTCGCTGATTGGCTGTTTTTAATTGAAACTAATCGTGCGTGTCCGTACAGAGTCCGTTCTTGCAGCTGATCATTGTTCTCTACATTACAGCGAACGATTATCGATCCCGAACCATTCCCTTGGGATTGCTAACAGCTTTTTTCATATAACAAAGAGTCTAATGCGCATGCGCAAAGCGCACGCAAGCATTAGACTCAAAAAGTAATGCAAACAAATTTCAAAATTTAATAAGTAAAGTTAATTTTTATTTTGTTTAGTTGACAAATTTGAAAAGTATTCACAATAAAATGAAAACTTATTTGTTGTAATTAATTCAAGTTATTGTTTTCGCTTTCTTTCCTGGAGTTGGCTTTTTGGTTCTTGCATTTTGTTTAAACCAAACGCAGCCAAAGATTTTTCGAACTCTTCGTCTATATTCCGCTCCTCGTCATCCTTTTCGCCATTTTCATTCGACGAACCGGGAAAATGCGAAGAAGTGCCAGAAGTGCTTTGGCTGGATTCTTCAACGTGACTGAATGTGACATTGTCTCTGCAGCCCAGCCTCCTTGTACTGGCCTTTCATGTGTTTCATCTTTCTCTGGCACTGTGTACTATTTACTTTCCTGATTTTGAAAATTTCTTTAGCAATTTCTTCCCACACCTGCCGGGCATGCTTTAATTCAATTCAAGTGTGTTTATCGCACCACAATCGAACAAGAAGCTTCTACTCTGCTTCGCTCTACTTTCCATACCCTCTGCCCTTTCCCTGGCGTTGCCAAAATCTTGAGCATCAGCGGACACTGGCAATGCTGAAGCTGGAGGACATGGTGTTGGCAAACTTCTGGAGCTTGTTTCTACAAAAGCAGGATTGCTCTGATGCTCAAATGGTGCCAAAACCACTGCCGTTGGGGCAAAAGTATTTTGGGTGAATTGCTGCAGTTGGGCATCATTATTTTTATGACGTTCCCAGAAATACTGGCCTGGCATGTACCGATTGTCCTCATCATAAGAAATATCTGTATCCCTCTCCAAAAAAACAGAAAAATTGGATCGAACTATAAATAGTCAAACTATAAATAACAAAAAGAATAACTTTATATGTTCCATAACTAAAAAAGCTTTTGAAAATCTTGAACTTGTAAATTGTTATAGTAATAATTGTAACTTACAATTTTGTGGCTCACCCCTGTAAAAAATGCTCTTAATGCTATTGAGAGAGCAATCTGCAGATTGCCTGCATGTTGTGAAGGGAACTTCGCGTGAATTCCAATTGCTTTTACAATGCCTTCCCAAATTTCTGCAGTTGTTGACTTTTACATTAAATTCTAAGAGGTTGACAGGGGTGTGTTTACTTGGGAAGTTGGTGTGAGTTGTCATGGTTTGCGGTACTCCAAGCAGTACGTACCCTTGTGATCACTTTATGAATTAAACCCATAACTGTTTGTGTTGTTATATCATCATCATTTCTAATTACTGCTTGTGCATTTGACTCTGCTGATCCACCTGATCTTGTTTTTTGTTAACTCCATTTTGTCCCTCCGCATCTGACTTTCTAACTCAAATTGATACCTCAACAGCAACCCCACTTTCAATATAAACCCCAAAACTATGGGTTTGGAGTTACAACATGACATCTTCCATCTTGGCCTCTTTGTTAAAATTTGGTAGCAGCTTTAGAAATTTCATCCTGTGACCAATTACAGGGGTGAGTGTTCCAATTCCCCCTTTCAGTCAAACACATGAGACCTTTACCATCAATTTGGTTTTCTTGCCGCTTATACGTCAAAGAATTTGATTAAACACATGTTGAAGTCCTGAGAGCACTTACAACCTTCTAAGGTATAAGGTAAAAAAGAATCGAGATTTGGAGTGGTAAGTGGGGTTTTCATGTACATTTCTTGTTTTCATGGTTTCAGGGCTTCGTGGTTCATATGTTTCATGGGTTTCATGTTTTTTTGCTTGTGTGTCATGGGTTTCATAGGTTTCAAGTGGCAAATGAATTGAAAAATCCCAGTGTTCCTTTTCTATTTGTTGTCTTTGCAATTATTACCTTGAAAACAAAATGTGGCGAGTTTGTTAAGCAGAATGGAAACACACTCTGTCAACTCTGTCTTGAATTGTAGAAGCGATAGATTTTCACTGTTGAAGCTGTAGAAACATGTTGCTAGGTAAGTTTTTAATATTTTTTCACTTTGTGGTATGTCATGAGACATCGGTGGGACACTTCAATCTGTACTGCATTTTGCTGTGCTCGACTGATGAATAGAACTGAATGGGACTGAGAAACTGGCTAGAGAATGTTACGCAAACAGAGATCAAGATAACAAGAAATCGCCGTGAAAAACATGAAGCAAAACACTCAACAAAAGTTAGAATGGACTTATACTAAGTATAGACGAGTATTTGATGTGTTCTATTGAATTCAGTGGACAGATCACATCTCTACATGCTTTTGATACAATGGGCCTGTGTCATCGTTCTGTGTACAAATTTATGCGACAGCTCTTGAATTTCGCATGTCGCACGCTTTTTTAAGGTAGGTATTTTTGAAGACTAGTGTTGAGTGTTATGCAGTATGTGCATGGCAGCTGTGCGGCTCCCGGCCAAGTGACGTCAGAAATGTTGGGTGAAAGGCTGATTAGTTCAGGTAGCTTAAAAACTTAAGCAGCTGTGAATGCGTGAAAACACGGGGTCTTTTTCCAAAAAGTGGCAAATTTATTAGTTGCCATTACCGTTGTCAAGTTCACCAAAAAACTTTCCGTCTAATAACCAAAAAGAGCGATCTCCCCACAAACTTTTAACCTTCTGCGCAAACTCGGCATCTTTCTTCCATTCTTTATCTGGCTGGGGTTTGAGGTCCTCTGTCATTTTTTTTCTACAGTAAGGGAAGGTTGTCCCCTTTTTTCCTTTCGTCCTCTGAACTTTTAACCATTGCGATAAACATTTCGAGTGAAAGTCTTTTGAACAGCAAGGTGTTTTCATGTCACATTTTTCTTGGCTCGTCATAGCAAATGACACACTTGTTGTCTTCCATTTTGACTCTAACTTCTTTCAAAACAAACAGTCCTATTTATGAGGTTAAGGAGGGGCAGGCTGCTATCGGTAGTTATGTGATTGGTCTATTTTTCAATCAATCTGTCTTGTGTATTTTTTAAAAAATAACTAGAATTAACTTTGTTTACTTTGACTCAGTGCACGTTTTTAAACTGTCACTTAACATTCTCTGCAAAACTACCTATCTTATAACAAAAGCACAGACGCTGTCAGCTACTTTTTTTATAGTGTAGACCCCTTGAACGTCAAGTGCCAAATAGTACCAAAAAAATTAATTATAAGTCAATGAAAACAGAAATAAATTATATCTATGATACTTTATTTGGAGTTGTTCTATAAAAGTATACAACATTAAAAAAAAAAATCATTTTCCATAAATTAAAGCATGGCAGTCTTAAGTATATTCTTAAAGGTGCATTAATTTACTGATACATTTGAGCATTTATGGTAAGAATATCAACTTTTTCATAAAAAATCTATACTGAGTATTATAATCATGATTACAGTAGGAACTTCGAAAACTACTGGAAACCTTTATTTTTTGAAAATAAAGACTACATTTAAGATTAATAAATATTTTTTCCCTTATGATATATATTAACTAGTCAAGAATGTTCTCTCTACCTAAATATAACAAATAAACAAATAACCAGAAATCCCACAACAAAGGGTGCTAAAATAAAAATTCCGGCCTCTTTCCAATAGCTTTTTAAAGTTAACTCTATCGATTTTCTAAGAAAACAACGAAAAGTTTACAGTATTCGAAATATTTTTCTTGCTTTTAGCTGCCTACTGCTTTAAGAAATTGTGTCCAGCGGTATTCTTTAAGCATGCCCAGAAATCTGGGACATTTTTAGAGCGGGCGCATATCAGCGGTAATCTTCCAAAACAAAATGGCGGCCGTAGGCTCGAAGAGAAAGCGTTCGCTTCTAAATTACAAGGATCTAAATGAAATATCGTCTGTTGTTCTGTATGACACCGCCAGAAAAAGCAAAGGGAAATTTTTTGAAGTAGATAGGCTCATTGAGAAGAGGAAAGTTTGCCATGTGAGTACAACATGTCAGAATGAAATGTTTTCTCGATTTTCTGTTATTTTTTGGGATGAGCCTAACTTCTAAAACATGTCTGTTCATTTATTGTCAGAATAATGAATATCTTGTGAAATGGAAAGGGTGCTTGCTTCAGTATTCCATTTTCTTTAATGTATTGTACTGGAGTCCAGCTTAAAAGAGGTTTCATCTTTAAAGGGAAATCCACAGCTTTACCCTGTCCATGGAGATCAAGGTAATACCACCAGCTCTCAGGAAGGATGGTAAAACAGAAGAAGTCTTCTTTGTTGTAAAGTTTGTATCCGGGTGTTCAGATATAACCCCTCTATCTCTCCATAAATGTGAGTGTGGTCGTCGATTTAACATCTCAGTTGACTGAATATTAATCTTTGACATCAAGAAGAAACTTAATAATATAAAAGGAACAAATATCCTGTTTATTTTTGGCTATCATATTAATCTATCGATGTTACATATTTATACATTCATTAATTTCGATTTTACGTAAGCTTATTAAAAAAAGCTTCTTATGATATTAATTAAGATTTTCTGGATCAAATACAGTTATAAAAAAAATACAAATACAGTTTAATACAGTTATCTCTAATTTGTCAACAGTTATGAACTGATTTATAAACATGAACAGCAGATCGGTACCTTTGGGCCCGGTCGCACTAGGCAGAATTTTTGTTTACTTTGCAAAAAAAGCTGTCAACGAGTGTTGTAGACGAGTGCTACTGGCGTGTTTCGCCTTGACAAAATTTTGTTCTACCTTACCGAACTTCAAAGAAGCCGCGAAAAAAAAAGATTTTTTGTCAGGTGATGTTATCGCAGTGTTTTGTTTTTTTAATTGTCACAAAATCCATTTTTTCGGCATAAAAGATAAAATTGTCACTTCGCAGTGCGACCGCAATTAACAAAAATTTTTGAACAAAACTTTGTAAACCAAAATTTTTCCTGAAATTCGGCCCGAGCTTACAAAATTTTTGTCGTCTAGTACGACCGGCCCTTTTGTTGACCTCTTTTTTAAACTCAAGTTTGGCTAACCAACTTTTGTCAGGTTCGATTAATTAATCTATGAATTATTTCTTTAAATCACATGTTTTTTTTTGAATGCAAGTTGTTATATGTGTATATCATCGACCGCCATGTCATCTACGTCTATGTCATCTACTCAAGTTTGCCTAACCAACTTTTGTCAGGTTCGATTAATTAATCTATGAATTATTTCTTTAAATCACATGGTTTTTTTTGAACGCAAGTTGTTATATGTGTATATCATGGACCGCCATGTCATCTACGTATATATAAACTCATCCGAAGTGCTGGTGTTGGGCTACAAAGAACGAAAAGGGATCAGCTAGATTCGAAATTTGTTAGGTGCAATATTTTTTACTTTATCATGTGCTACATACTAATAATAGATAAGTTCAAGGAAAATTGACAGTCTTCCCAAATTTAAGTGCTGTTTGACTTACTGTAGCGCTGAGTTCACCTTTAATGTAACTGTCAAGATTTATTAACTAGGTTACATGGCAAGGCTGGTGGCTGGTTCATAATTCAGCTGTAATTT
>NW_027557399.1:0-5101 GCF_052425735.1 Oculina patagonica
TAAATAGAGGGAAGGGAGAGTGAAAGTCAACAAAAATCGTATAAGATTATGTGTGTTTTATAATTTTTTTTTTAACTGGGGGAAGAGAGGATGGGTTGGATTTGGAAATCGATAAACCGAGTTGTGTATTTTTTTTTTTTGTTCAAATGCCAAGCATTTTAATTTTCTTTACTTTTATTAATAGGTTAATCAACCTGTAACTGAAGTAAAAAATATATTTATATATCTTACTTTATTGTATTTGGTGAAATGTAAATAAATTCTTGTTTTCCAACAAAACATATCAAACACCAGGAGAAACCACAAGAAACGCACACAAACTGACCGTGTCAGGTGTCCATGTGTCGTAATACCGTGACAATAGAAAGTGTTTAGGTGTTACCAGGAGCATATGGTCCTGATGTTACCGACGAGTCCCAAGGTATAAAATAGAGCAGAGAGAGAAATTTGCCTTACCACTGTCTCGCCTGATGTTTTCGTTGTCGTCCGGTGGCTTTAAACCGATCCTGAGAAGTAGCCAAATTACTAAGATTTACCTTTACAAGCCACAAAAACAAATATAGACTTAACATAGGCTCACGAGGGTCTCGGCTGTGTTAAAAAAATTAAACTGATACATTGCATTTCAAGCAAGCTGACTCTTTCCGAATTTCTCCAGCTCGGCCATGAGACAGTCGGTCGTAATTTTATTGTCCGTCGCCCTTCCCGACGGGCTCCGAAGCAGCTCACTTCGGACGAGTCGCTGTCGTGGTGGTCTATACGCAGTGTCTGCATCTGAGAATTTTCATTGGAGCCTGAAAGCATATTTGAAAACTATTATGAATGTTAGAGAAAAAAAAAGCTCAATCCTGGAGAAGAGAAGCTGGCTGTACCACACAAAGAGAAAAAGAATCAAAAAAGAAAAAAAAGACCGTAACGTTTATTGGCGCTGCGCTTTATCCATATATCGCTGAACCTATAGCTAGACTTTCTCGAAGTCTTTCGCTTCTCGTTTCCGCGGGTTTGGTGGTAGTATACCCCGCTCGCTTTCACGCTTTGCACTCACTATCGCGCTTCGCGCTCTGTCTGCTCGACTTGTGAGGCAAGCCTACACTAAGCCCAGCTCTTCCTCTTATTCCAGTTTCAAGATCCATTGTATGACTAGAGCCTTTTTGTGCGCGTGAGATTTTAACTTCGCGTGGAATTTTGGTGCGATGTTTTGGGTTTTGAGGGGACAAAGTTCAGTGTTGAAAAGTTTTGCTATTTATTAAGACTGATATTTTACATAATTAAAGGGGGAATTTAATCTTTAATATTCCCCTCGAACGAAAACCAATCACTGGAACAAATAAAAAGTGAATTTTTTAAAGATGCAGTCATGGTAGAAAACTTTGCCCTTTGAACGTCAATACTGTTTCATCATCACGTCTGTCACACGAATGGAAATTTATTGATCTTCCGGTGCATCCAGAGTACGATGATTATTAAAGTCTACGTGTAAGTGTAAATTCTAGAAAAGGTTTTTGCGATACTGTGTAATTTTGCGGACAAAAATTTCATGCGATTTCGCGAGAAGTCTTCTAAATTAAGTTACGGCGAAAGGTTGATACGCATACTCAATCTCTGCTTATGATATATTAAAGTGCCTATGAAGTAAAAAATAACTTTGCTCAATTTGCTTGTTTATGTCTTAGTTAGCACGAATATGCGTGTTTAAGATATCAAAAGCGCTTTTTTCTAGTATTTTTTGAGCCTCGAAGTTTGGATTTCGCAATTTGAAGTGGGTCCTTTTCACGCGCGGCCAAACGCTCCGGTTTCACCGGAAATGACGTACTTAGTGGTTCTAAAGACACCATGATTATGGCGAAAAGAGAGCAAAGAGGGCTGGCGAAAGCTATATTTCGGCTTTTGAGTCAAAAAAAGGCAATTGCACAAACGAAACTGCATCAAATACACTTATTTCCTTTGGTGAAGCTTCGCAGAGTAAATAGAAGCGAAATTTCCATGTGTATAGTAAAGCTATTCGTTCTGATGAAAACGCAGGAAGAAACGAATTCTGTTCCGTCGGCATTTCAAGGATCGCTGTTCTCAGCAAAAGCTCTTCCTTTCCACAAATGAAACGATAAAGTCATGAAGCGAAGAGGAAATTTATCAAAAGAGTTATTTCTGTAAAGGATATGATGGTCTCTCTATATCATTCTGCCCTGACTAGCCGAAGAAAGATTTAGCAGTCGCGCCAGGAGTTTACAATATGTTACACAGCTGGGTACAGTATGCGTGTTATTCTTTTATTATGAGACTTCGTTCCTCAAAATTTAATTTGTATGGTTAGTAGATCGTTTTATCATTCGTAGGGTAGCAGTCGTTTCCTTTCCCAAACACTTGAAACGATCGATCGCAGGACGCAAACGAATGCATCTGTGAAAGAAGCAAAAATATGGAATGTAAATTCGACTTGAGTGAGTTAGAAATACTTGTTTGTTTTCAAGTAGCGCGCTTCGAATGTTGTCATTTACGTCTGCATTTCCGGGTGGTATTCTATGGCGAATGTACTTTTAAACAATACACTGAGTTCTTGCAAAATCTTAGACAAATTTTACGGCTGCCTTCGCCGGAATTATTTGCTGATAAACACGCACTGTAATCAGGATTTATCGTATCCGGATAAAGAAGTCGACGGTTGAAAATATACCGTAGAGCTAACGAACCATAAAGAGCAACAACTGCAGTTCTGTTTATTCTTGAAGAGGAAATTTTTGGTTTCGTTCAAGTCAAAAAGTGCTAATCTTGAGTTTGAAGAAGTGTTATCTTGCCGTGTTGTCAAGTTTAATTATGTCACTCTCACGCTTCGGAGAAATATGTCAGTCCACTGTAATTTCCCACACAAGAACACAATCAAAATGAAAGCGAGCAACTGATCGCTACTTGTATTAAAATCACTTAATCGTTATATAATACCGAATAACCACCGGGATAGGCGTACCGTAACCAGAATTTACACATTCGACAAGCAAGCAACCTCGGTGCGGCAAAGCAGCGCTCGTGTCAATTCCGAAGCACATTGCGACACTGCGAAACCACTCACAAAATCAAAGCCCGTCGATGTATGTGCTTTTGGAAACAATAAAATTTCTAGTTATTCATTTTTATAGGGAATTTCTCATTTGAATCTGCTTCGCCGAACTTCGATCGTCCTCGTCGACCAGCGCTTGTGTGAAAGAGCGCTTGATCGGCTTGCGGCGGTTGGACAGGTCCAACTAGCTACTTCAGTCCATTTAGTGTCACGATATTTCGTTGTGCGATTCATTTCTGCTAGAAACCCGCTCTGCCAAGTCCGCAGATGGCAACATATCGTTCTTGTCGGACAAGATTTCGATTTATCAACGAAAAAGCAGCAACAATCTCAGCTGAAGTAGTGAACTTCACTGTGTATCAACAAAATCTAAGTGTAAACTGATCCGTGGAACCACTTACTACGTCATTCGAGCCAAATTCGTGTCCAGTCTCCGGACCCACTGTTTTGTCTTACCGAGGGCACTTTAGGCGGCAAAAAGTCCGATTTCTCTCTCTTTGACATTATTCTATTTTTACCTTTTCGGAAAGTAGACATAATAAGCTACCAAAAAAAGCAAAAAAGTTTTTTACTTCATAGGCACTTTAAAAAAGTGTTGCGAATAAGATGATAGATGATATAGTCAACTAGTACTTTACTATAAACCAGGAAATTAGTTCAAAGAGCTGTTTTAATTTGAATAATTTTGTTGTTTGTGTCTAGTATTTTAAGATAAAACTGAGCCAAAGTGTATTATTAAATACATAATCATTAACGAAAATAAAACCACCGCGGCGCCCCTGAGTGGGCCGGCGATATTCGTGTCGTGGCGAAAGTACTGAAGCTTACTGAGCCGTCAAGAACCGTTAGACGTCCTTGTTGAGCAAAATATCGCTTCAGTACAAAAGCAGTTCATTATGTGTCTTTACGTTTTAGTAGTTCTAGCAAATCTATAGTTCGGTAGAAAAAACCTCTCGCCCACTGTTTGCCATGATTGCATGCAGTATCAGTTTTCTTAGAAACATTTCTAAATACAAACTGAGTGAGACATGGAAAAAGACTAAAACTGAATGACTTATATCTAGTCAGAAAACGCACTCAGTGCATCTTTGATTTAGATCAGTCCGGATGAGGGAAACCTTACAACATGTAAAGGAAAGCGATAGCTATAATCGACATGGATAGCGCCTTACGTCATTACAGTACCACGTGCATGAACTTTTCGTAATGCTCTGCTTTTCACGAGGTCGGTTTCGTCGACACTTCAATTCACGATTTGCTTTTAAAGGCTTGAGGCAAACGCTCAATGAAAACTTGATCCCGGCCTTAACGAAAATACAAAACTACAAGTTAATTTCGAACAGGAAAAGTTGCTCTGCTATGGGTATTCGGAGAAAGAATGATAAAATCGATATAAATGTACGTACCCAGCACCGAGTCCCGGCACCGAGTAGCGGCATACCAACTGAATCATCTCATGTTTTAACAAGGGCGAATGGAATACCGTAAAATTCCGGTTATAAGCCCCCCCGCTTGCAAGCCCCCCCGGTTATAGGCCCATCAACCTGGAAACAAAAAAATACATCCGGTTATAAGCCCCCCCCGGATATAAGCCCCCTCTACCGGATGACAGTACTGAACAGGGCTAAATGTTGCTTTTTTGTGCGTTTTTAACTTAAAAACGTATTTCGATCAACACTCCCGAGGCTCGTTTCGAAACGTTTTTTTCCTTCCGCTCATAAGCCCTCCCGAATATAAGCCCCTCCGCTTATGAGCCCACCCAAAAATCCTTACGAAGTTGTATAAGCCCAGGGCTTATAACCGGAATTCTACGGTATTAACCTGTTTTATTTACTGATCATTTTTTAAACGGATACTTGTCTTACGATAGTTGACTGATCACCTCTTTCGGTTCTTGAAGACCAAGAAAGGTAAAATGTCTGATCGCAGAAAAAATCATCGGATAAATAAAACCAGTTGAGACAAAACAAGTAAAACGAGTTGACAATGTACGTTCGTTACGTGGGATAAGTAAATCGGCCCGACGATAATTTTTTCAGTAAGGTTTAC
>NW_027557400.1:0-5085 GCF_052425735.1 Oculina patagonica
AAACCGATATGTACATCTTCTCGTCACCAATGAGCGATGACAATGTTGGTTACAGGTCAGGATTTGAATAAAGATTTATTCATTTATATATTTAATTTGGCATACACTTGTAGAAAAAGGGAAAAAAATAAAAATAATTGTCCATAACCAACTTTCAGCCTTGGGCACGTTCTTCCAGCTGCTCTTGGGAGACTTCGTACCCAGTCCCTGCATGAATGAAACAACGACCTCACAACAGTTCTCGTCAATATATTTATTTTTTTTTCGCAACTCAAATTTTATATTTACATGATATTTAGCAATTTTTCTTGAATTATTTACAACCAGCTGGGTTTTTTTTAGACTATTCATATAGCTGGCAACAAAAACTATTGCCCTTATTTTTGCTCCATAGACAGATTCGTGAATCAGTTTCGACGTCAACATACAAATTATCCATATAAGTATACAAACGTCTTTTTTGCAAAACATGCGAGAATTTGATCTAAACAAGTTTTATCAGCGACAACAAGCGCAAACACGTAGGGGACGAATATGGGTAATTTGCAGCCTTGCACCCTAGGCGTTCTACTCCTCTCTCGGGCGAGCGCGAGGTCCATTCCCGCCCAGTGTCATACGGTGACGTCACGAAATTTCGCGCCAAAACGATAAGCGGGAAGGGAATGCCTGGGTACTAGGCTGGGTAATTTGCACACGTTTATACAAAGAGAACTGTGTCACGAAATTAAGCCAAATTGGAACATAGGAAATAGCCAACATAGGAATAATAAAATCCGTCTAAAGAGAACTGTGTCACGAATTTAAGCCAAATTAAAACATAGGAAATAGTCATCAAATTCAGTGAAACATAAAAATAACCGCTTGAAACAGTGAAGGAACATTTAAATTACACAGCAAATACAAAAGAAGGTACGGATGACAAAAAGTGAAGAAGATTGAAACGGATTGTGATATTGAAATACTGTTGGGCTGAATAGTAGTCACATTGGGTTGTAACGAAATTATTTTTTTGTCATTAAGATACATAGAAGTATATATTTTTTGAAAACATTACGTTTCATAGCGAGTATTTGGCAAAACGTAATAAAATAAACTCAGCTCAGCCGTGACACAGTCCCTTTAATCTTCCTCTGTCATAACCAGTCCTGGTTTATTTTCGGGTACTGTGGTGTTTTCTACCTGACAAAACTATTATTATCTCAAGACATGCAACAAGAAATGAACTGAGGACAGTAAAGAAAATTTGTATGTTGACAGCAGGGTCTAAACGGTTTACCAATAAGGAAACATTCACGTAAAAAGAAAGGAAATAAATATATGAGCAACTTTACAAAGACACGATGAACAAAATCGAGATTTACTTCCAGTTAACCGAATCAGAGTTTTTCCTATGCCAATCTGTAATCCCGGTCAAACGTCTTGGAATACTTCGCCTTTTTGCCAACAAATGGTCAATGTGTTCATCACCTCCACCCTCCTCCCCCCTCTCCTACCCCCACTATCCCCAACACAATATTGGCATTGACCGATCAAATCTAGACCCAGCATTAGTGTGTTTGGACAGGGAAGAGGTCGGAACATTGAATAATAGGGAGTTAAAGCAAATCGATACAGCTGGCTCTACAAGTGCTAGTGGAGGTGAATATCTCAGAATATGAGATACTTTGCATCTCAGTGAGTTATGTTTAGCCGTAGCGTAAAAATTTGACACCATGAGTCGGGAGGTTTTGCTGCAGTGGATGGCACGTCGGGCTTGGCGGACCACCATGACGCTCTCTCCCCAGACCTCTTCAGCCACTGTAGCCGTAGATACGCCAAGCCGTGGCGATTTGCTTCTTCCCACATCAAAACAACAGCAACGAACAACGGCGAGAGAACTGGACGCCAGCGCAAAACAGAAGAAGCAAGAGGATGGGGGGGGGGGGGGGGGGATTTTTTCGCTCGCTTTGCTCGCTTCCCGGCCCCCTCCCCGCGCGCTCACTTCGTTTGCTTTTTTCCTTGAAACATCGAGAGGCTGTGGACAGTCTATTTTGGTCAGGATTATAGATTCTTTGTACATATTAACTTAAATATGCTATAAATTAGATTAACTGATGGACACCTCTGCTTGGCTGTCAATCACTGTCACTCCCAGATTCGCTTAGCTGAAGGTCTTCACCTGTAGACAAGAAAACACAGTGATTAGGATTCACTTTCTCCTTACAACATCGATACATAACCAAGCCTGTGGAGAATGAGAATTCGAAAGATAATCACCTGAAAGGGAAATTACCTTATAATGATATAGGAAAATCTCATTTGCATTTACTTTCAACACATTTAATTAATATCCGCGACCACAAAAACTAGTTTCGTCAGAAGACCTCGTTATACTTTCTTGGTTTCGGCGGACAGAATTTCACAAAACGGAAATTACCTTGATCGCTTTAAAAATTCTCATAACTAGAACTATAACAGTGTATTCACACAAAAAAAACAGTCGTGAGGAAAGTTTAGGAGAATTCAAAGGTTAACGTTTAGAGAAGTTGTCACTTGAGTGTCGAAAGTAATTTGCAGTTTCTTCAGTTTTGCATTACTACGCTTAGTGATTGGTTTAAAAATTTCGCGCTTTGTGTACAATTGTGTCTCAATCAAAGAAAGTAGAAATGCCAAAAAAATTGTGTGTGCTAACGATGGATTAAGAATAACTTGTATTTTGTGTGTGTGTGTGTGTGTGTGTGTGTGTGTCTGTGTGCGTGTGTGAACACCACATCACAATTCTGACTAACACGATTCCTTTAAAGGACAATAGCCAGTTGAAATGGAAGTTCTAAAGTCAATAGCACATTGTACGACAGGCCGTCAAACAAGTGTTAGAAAACTCGAATTGTTAAATCCAACATTTACTTAGTCTGAGACAATGACAAATAACAACTGACCAAACACTAAGCTCTGTACAAGCAAAACTGAAACAATGACCCGATAATACATTCAGATCTCTCTCCGGATGCGGGTTAAATGACCGCCTTTTTTTGGTTAGAGGTTAGTGATTCCTTGTAGCGTATTGTTTGGTCTTATGAACTGGTACAAGAGAAAACAGCCATTGTATTTCTGTAAATTATTAACTGTGCACGGAATCAGATGAAGGTTCAAGACAAAGGTGCTACTTCAGTTGTCTGGCTAAACACCGCTCGGTAAAATAATTAACGAGCGTTCCACTACAGTAAATTGCTTGTTTATAGCGATGTCTGATACCCAAGCAAGGCGACGAAGCCAGACCGCAGTAGACGCCTCGGATAATGAACACTACAGAGGAGAAAATACCTCATCGCCGCGTTGGACAACCTCCTATGAATACAGTGAAGACTCTAGTCGCAAAACACGGCTATTATCAACCGTTCCATTGTCACGCCGGAACGAAGATCACTGCAACTCTAGATCGTGTGGCTATGTTAAAAATGATTCTTATCCTAAGACTCGAGTTCCCTTCTCACTTTGGGAAGAAGACTGTCGTACGGGCCTTCCATTATGGGTTAGAGAAAAACCTTTTGGCTCATCCTATGTGAATCAAGCGCCCCTTTGTGAGAGACAAAGCGAAAGCCGTCGAACATGCTTCGAGAGCTCTAACGAAAACACTTCACCGAGACGTGTACATGATGGACCAAGGCAAGCGCGTTCGCAGCTCCTTTTCCAAGATGTAAGAACCAAAACTACCAACGACGGGAATGTAGCTAAATATCAACGATGTAACGTACCCGAAGGACGCCACCTTTTGAGAAAAACACCCCGTTGTTTCACGACAACAGCAACGATAAGACATGAACTAGCAGATCCACCCGAAGCTATAGGTGTCGAGGTCGTTTACACCAACAATTTACGTGATGGGGAAAGGTGGCTGAGGAAACACATCGTGGACTGTTCAGCAAGGGCTGTTGGCTTTGACATGGAGTGGAAACCACAGTTTGTCAGCAAGAAAAAAGGCGGTGAAGAAAATGAGACGGCTGTTCTTCAGTTTGGAGTTGAAACATCTTGCTTGGTGTTGCATGTTTATCATATGGGCGAGCTTCCTAAGTCGCTTTCGTCAATTCTAATAGACGAAAATATCTTGAAAGTTGGAAGCGGCATTCAGCGAGACGCTTTTAAGGTCGAACGCGATCGAGATTTGGTCTGCAAAGGATTGGTCGACACCCAAGAGATGGCAAAGTCTTTCGGTCTACAGAAAGTAGGACTGAAAGCTCTAGCGAAAGACTTTCTTGGTGTGGAGCTCGAGGACATGTGGTTTGCCAACTGGGAGCACTTTCCTCTAGAGCTAAACGAGGTCAAATACGCTGCTCTGGATGCATGGGTTGGATTGAAAATTTTTCAAGAGATGAAACAGCAACGCAGTTTTTCGCAAGAACGAGATACGACAGCAGAAGCCCTTGATCAAGATCATCACAAAGAATCTTTAAATGCATACAATCAAGAGATAGAAACAGAAACTTCTTTTGTCTATCAAGTAGGGTTCATTTTTATTATTGTCTGGTTTTTGTCCTTGCTTGTCGCTGCTTTGCTTTCCATTGACACTCTTCCTTGAAAATCATTGCCGGAATTGTTGACGAAAATACCCGCCAGGCCTGTAAGTCATTAAAAAAAACAAGGAAGTTTTTCCCTCTCTTTCTCAACATAGTTAGACGCGTGCGATAACTGGAAAAGAAATTAGAGAACACCTCTGGCATCAAGATATTTACCCCGTCTAAGCTTGCGACAACCAACCTAATTCGTTCAGTAATAAGAAATTCTATTGATACAATTGTTGTGGTTTGAATTTGTTTATAGGTTGAATTTTTTAAACCAGTTATCATTTATACATAATTCCTTCCTTTCAAACAAAGTGAAAGAAAATCAAAACAAATGAAATTGATTTCCAAAATCCAAAGCTAATTAAAATCCCATTTAAATGACATAATTATATGACATATACACTTGAAAACAAAGTAATTTTAACTAATTCTTCTTGTGAACTGTCTGTGGGTGAAAGGTCATGAAAGATTTTGTTTCGTCGTTCACGTGATCAAACGAGTAAAACAGGTTCTGATTAGTTTCCGGGAAAAAAGAATGTTATTT
>NW_027557401.1:0-5085 GCF_052425735.1 Oculina patagonica
CGTGTATCCTCCCTGAAACCTAATTTTAATTAGCGAATGCGGGCGAACAATAAAAAGTTGTCCACGTCAGATGAGTTTGTCGATCAAGCGGGGATTTCTCTTTGACGTTCATCGTTTCTAACGTATATATTATCTGGAGATTCACATCTTTTTCACGCCAACAGGTGGGCGATTTTAATATTCCATCAAGAGTATGGGGAATTTTAGAGCCTAAATCAGTTAATCGGGGACTTGAAAAGTTTTCTGTTTTAATATTTGCATTTTTGTTAAAGGAGAAGTTCACTCCAGAATGGCCATTTATTTTGTTTACGCCAATAAAAAGTTTATACAAAAATATGTTATTCACCAAAATTTCAGCTTCCAACGAGCGCTAAAACCCTACCAAATCTTTCTCTAAAGTAGCCCAAAATTCGTCAACTGAACGCCGCCATCTTGGAGCTAGTAATGTATGCGTGACGTCAAAGAACTCAGCCTGAAGTTTGAATACTCAAAACTCCTTGTTTTGTTTTGTTTGTCAAAATGCCTGTTTGTGCAGCTCCATGTTTCTCAAACAGAGCTCCAAGAGATACAAAAAACCTTTCACCGTCTTTCAATATCTAAAAGAAAAAATGCTCACGAATGGATTATAAGAGTGTTATAAGAATGGGCAGAAACGAAAAATTCCTGGCAAAGCGGACATAAATATTTGTGTGTTCCGAAAACTATACGGAAGACTGCTTCGAAGAAGATCACAGATACAGTCTCCTGAGTAAAAATAACCACAAAAAAAGAAAAAGGCAGACGCAATACCAACCAATGTTACGATTATGCTATTTCACTTTTTTACTCTATTTCAGGGAGGATTTTTAATCAACCATGCAGAGAAACTCTCTGTTGTTGTTGTTGACTACGTCGCATTTTCTCGATTAAACGCGGGTCCCCGGTTAAACGCCGGGTCAAAACTGCCAACTTTCAAATAAACCCTGGGGGCGTTTGATGGGGGTCCCGGCGATTATTTGTGGTCAAGCAAACAAGTAAATATATTCCTTTCAGTGACACCGCTACTACAAACTGGTACGGTCTACTACTTTGGTAATTTTTTACAATGTTCAAGGAAACGTCTGACGTAAAATAACTAGGATGGATGCTGTAAACAAAACGAAACAGCAATGTTCGCGTTCATGTCGTCATGACTGACGCAAACAGTGAAGGAGGACGTTTATTACCGCGAAGGACATTGGCGACATTGCCGTTTATGGACTTATTGGTTGTTTATGTTCTGTTTGTCACAAATTTTGAATGCAACATGCACGTACTGCAACATTGGTAGCATGATCATCCTCGGAGAGTTAGAGACAGATTGTCGAGCAGGACGACGAGAAAAATCTTGCAGAAAATTGCACTTCGATAATGAACTCGATCGGACCCCGATTTAACACCGGAACACACAAATATTTGTGTCCGCTTTTGAGCAACGGAAATACGTCTTTTGGTATTTCTTGGAGCTCTGTTTAAGCAAAATGGAGCTGCACAAACAGACATTTTGACAAACAAAAGCCACTACAAAGAAACAAGGAGTTTGAAGTAATTAAAATTTTCCCGCTCAAGTTCAGGCTGAGCTCTTTGACGTCACGCATACATTAACAGCTCCAAGATGGCGGCGTTCAGTTGTCGAGTTTTGGGCTACTTCCAGAAAAGGATTTCGTAGGGTTTAAGCGCAAAATTAATGGCCATTCTGGAGTGAACTTCTCCTTTAAGACCGCGTGACAAAAGTTCGTTGTTTGACAAGAGAGGTCTAAATTGTCTGTGGTCAGTATTCTCACGGTAGTGTTTAGCTACAGTCAATTTCGATAGTCTTAAATTAAAAATACGCTTTTATTTTCCGTACAGAGTGAGTCAGGTCACTCGGGTAATTTGAAAAATATAGATCCGAAAATTTGAATATACTGACCGTGACGGCGGCCAAAGATTTTTTTTACAATTCAAAAGCAAAACTAAAATGACCTACATTAAAATTTTGCTAAAAGTGACTTAATAATCAGGGACCGCGGAGGGGGGAGCGGCTGGTAGGGCTATAGCCCTACCACTTTTTTGGCTGGGTTAATTTTTAAGGAGCTCATGAAAAGGATAATGTAATATATAGCAATAGGTAAGCCTCAAAGCGAAGCTCCACATTTATTTAAATAATCAAAGGCGCTTTGTTAGGCCACTCGTGAATGAGAATACTAAATGTATTGGTGTAGAGCTGTGAAATGATTCTGTCTTTTTGTGAGCGGCATGTTAGTATAAAAGTTGTTTGAAGGGAGATATGATCACGTTGGTTCCTTGTGTTTACAGCGGACGCGGGTAATCCATTCAAAAGCCTTCGTTATATAACACTAATTTCTACCATAAAGTGCAAGCTTGCTAACGCGTTGTGTAGTGGTAATGCGTTGACTCTCCAGTCCAGCGGCCCGGGTTCGATTCTCAGCGGGGACGATTAATTTTTTTTTACGACAATCTATTTTACAATTTTATACGACGTCTTTTTTTCCTTTCTCCTTTTTTATGAATCTATAAGAGATGCAAATCAAGTACTATACAGTATATTATTAAAAGGCAACAAAATTCGTCAGTTTGGCGAGCTTTTTTACGATAAATTATTTACGTATCATGACTATAGATTATCATACAATACGCTTGGAACTATAAAACATTCAGAGACTGCTAAAATTGGACTTTATTCATACAATTGTCCTGAAATTAGCCTTTTAATACCCAACACAGTCGCAGTCCACAGTTCGTGCCTGGAAAATCTAAAAATTCGATCAAAACACGGAATATCAGTTCAGTGCTTCGAAGATTTTCATATTTTCTCTAAGATTATTTCATCTATTTGTCATGTGAAATTTTTAAGAGCTATAAATCGAGCCATTCAAAGAAGCTTTTATACATACAAGCCATTAAACTTTGGACCTACGGTATCGGTCAGCGTGCTAACAACAACACAAAGAAATCTATATGCTAATTTTCAGCCCAAATGATCAGTACGCCAAAGTTGTCAAGCGGTTAGAGGTTTGGTCTTCAAAACCATAGTTGATGTTAGGAGTCGCCGGTTCAAACCTCAGAAGTGTGAAACAAAAAGTAAAAAAAAAAAAAGCAAGGAAAATTAATTTATAATTTAATGCATAAATTATTATTCATAAATTAAAGTTAACAGCCCATAATTTAATGCATAAACTATTATTCATAAATTAAAGTTAACAGCCCATCGACCGACCGACCGACCGACTGACCGAGTGAAAATTTGCATATCACTTCCCTTAACCATACTCGTTTCATTACATTCACGAGTAAAAATGACCTATAAAATGGATAAAAACTAAACCTTGCCCACGCGGAATCTATCAAAACTGCGTTCAGAAAGTAAAAACATCATGAAATTTCCTGTCTTAAAATCAGGCTCAGCAATTCAGTAGGAGGTTGTTAGCTTGCATCAGGGTCCTGTCTCTTTTTTCAGCGGACTTGATCTATTTAGTGCTTAACTTATTCTTGATGATGGCAGCCGCAGGTTCTACAGCAAACAACAGAAACAAGCAAACTGGACTTACACAGGGAATATCATTCGCAATTATTTCGGTCTCCTCGTAAACAATTTTCGTTTTCCACAATTCCACGGACTAATATAGATGACCTTTGAGGACATCTTGAGAGAAAGAATGTTCTCTGTAACTCTTTTTACTCTCGGTTTCATTCAGCCTACACAGCAAACACCGTGCAACAAATTTTCCCGCGTTTTCATATCATAACTTCGTTTAGATCAAACTGAAACGTCTACATCCCCCAGTCGATCGAAAATAACGTCAATTGCTCGTTGTACGGCTACGAAAAATGCGACCAGAGACCAATAAAATTAAAATTTAACCGTGTAGCGATTGAACGAGAGCACAATTTTTTTGCGTAAAGGCGCATCGAGGTTTCGATGCACTCATACTTGAAAAAAAGACAAACAAAATAGAGCAGATGGAAAAAAACCTCTCAGATCTTTTGCTGTGTAGTGTCGCTGAGTAATTTTATCCGTTGTCTACATTTTGTCTTGCCCTGCGAGTTTTATTTGCTGTTTGTAATTTCCTTTCTTTTCTTTAGCCACGGGCGGAAAACCTCCTCGTCCCTAGGCCTAATCCGTGCGTACGTACGGGTAGGCCTTTCTCGATTATGCTAGCATTTTTTTCGGCATTTTTTGGGAAAACGAGCATTTTTTTTTTCGTTTTTTCTTAAAAAGAATTGCTAGCATTTTCTGTCATTTTTCATGACTGTGATTCAGATTTCAGCACTCAGAACTTAGAAGGATAAATAATCCTAATGTTTCACAATTTTGATTACTTAATTTGATTGTTTTCTGTCTGTTTCGACTGTTTGTGCGTTGTGTTACTTGTGTACTTGTGTTGTGTTACTTGCGTGTGTGTCTTTTTAATTTTTTTTTTAAAAAAATTAATTTTTTTTTCTATTTTTTTATTTTTATAAACAAACAATTATTAAGTATCACCTGTTGTTGATATGAGCATATAATGTAAGAGTTCGTACGTTTTGTTTGAAATAAAACAAAGCATTCTTTGGAATTCAAGTGGCATTTTTTAAAGAAATCAGGCATTATTTTAGCATTTTTTTGGCTTTATGCGAGAATTTCTAGTAGCATTAAATGCCAGTTTTACTAGCATAATCGAGAAAGGCCTACGTACGGGGTGGCGGTGACCCCCAAAATTTCTCGGCTCGATGGATAACCATTTGCTTATGGATGCTCCGATCGCGCGCGCCATCGGCGCGCGTTGGAACTCCGCTATAAATTTTCACATGATAAACAGCGGAAAAGTGACCCCTAATGCTTGCTTGTCTTAGCCAGCTTTTTAGCCCTACCACTTCAAAATGACCTCCGCGGTCCCTGATAATGATGTAAAAGCAGGCAATTTGTATCATTTAAGCCATAAACAAATGGGAAAGTTTAATTCTGGCGGCAGAATTAAGGTTTGACTTCTAATGAAATAAGAAAGGTTGGACGAGCCGGTCCGGCGAAATGGCTAAACTACAGCTGATTCAATATTTTTTTATCAAGAGTGTTACATTTCCCCA
>NW_027557402.1:0-5077 GCF_052425735.1 Oculina patagonica
TTTACGTGTCTTGGCCTAATCTAACAACTTCCACAAAATGGCAAGATTGTCATTATAATTTTGAAAAGTACTTTACTTATTAAATGATAAACAGTATTGGACTTGTTTCAGCGTCCATGCCATGAATACCATTACCCACTAGTAAAGGGACTGTGTCACGGCTGAGTTTCTTCTGTTTTATTACTATTCTTGTCCTCATAGCCCTTAGTAGTCCATGAGCCAGGACCTCAAAAATCTATTTCCGTAGCACCCCCAACCGAACAAAGTTTCATTGGTACCAAATCAAAGCTCAGGGCCTAGTGTTTTATATTCAACTTGTTTCCAGCTGTGAAAATGGAGCTTAACGAAGAAAATGAGGTGTTTGTAACAGGGGGTGGGTGGGGATAAATTTGAAACATTAGATCGGTGTTATATAACAATGCTGATATCTATAACATCGTTACACCAATATTCATTTAATTTGGATGAGTTAAATAACCGATCATACTCTATAATATGAGATGCTATTTAATGAATTAGCGAACGCCATAGAGGCCGTTGCTAAGGCCTATTTAATGAAACAACGACACTTCAAATCCTGAGTTTCAGAATGAAAGTTAAATGGCTGCGTTTTTAATAAAAGCTGTATTAGCGCAATAAAGGTTTAAAATAGGAAGCAATGTACAAACTAAACTACTCTCCAGGTGAAGAATTTCGGAATTAGCAAGTATTTTCTTGCATTTTGAGGTATTTAACACCTTAGCAACCATTTGCTTACATGCAGGCCTTTGTGTACAGTATGCACACTGTCAAGCACACTGCACGGTTATATCCAGCAAGTACAGCGGTTATGAAATAAATGGAGTGAAATATATTGTGCTAGAATGAAATGTGGACGTTTTTGTACCAGTTATGTCATTATGGCAAAGATTGCTAGGCAAGGTTATTGAAAACGTTGTTCTTTATTACCATTCGCAATGGTGAGTATACTGTACTTCACGAATAGCTGGTATATCAACTTCACAAACCCATCTCAGTTTTGTGTTCATATATGTTCCTAAACTCATTGAAATTCCACGAAACATGAAGAAATAAGGAAACTGTTAAAAATATGGAGAAACCGCTAACACATTCCTATTCAAACAAAACGACAGCTTCTATTTACAGAAATGATGGTAAATACAAAATGCTATTGATAATGCCTCCAATGGCTCTAATCATTCTTTTAGACTTAAAATGTAATAATAATAATGATAATGATAACAGTAATAGTAGTAATAGTAATAATAATAATAACAATAGCAATAACAATAAAAATGATAACAATAATTATAATTAAAACACATTTAAACACAATTACTGCATCATTTTTAAGAAAAAACTACTATCAATGCAGGTCCTGAAAATAAAAATATATAACAATATGTATAAAGAATCACAGTATTTGAAAAGAAAACATAAAAAAGAAAATTTCAAACTTTCCAATGGCAATGGAGTCGCAAATTCTAAAAAAAATGTGTTTTTCTACACATATTAATTCTAGGTATTAACTAATTAAAAGTGAGTATCTTCGGGTTCGCTATTATCCCCGTCTATGTCCTCCTTGCTTGACCAGTTGGTGCAACTACTGTCCTCGCAAAGACATGCATCTCTGCAAAGCATACCACTTCTTGTCCAGGATCAGCGCCGACTCCGGCACTGTACCTTGCAGCCACAACAAACCAGCTCTATCACCGCCTCAGGTGCTAGAGCTTGGTCTGTCTAATTCAGTTCCTGGTCCTTTTATATATCATCCGTTACCAACTGAATTATGGGCTGTCGGGTTTGCCTCCAAAGCATTTCTCTAAATATAAGCCTGTAAGGTTGCTGTATATGTTTCTTGAGGGCAGACATTTAGTGGCGGGAGGTGGTGCGACTGTAATTCTTTATTTTGCAGAATAAGTGGTATCTAACTTGATTAACATCTTTCCCTGCCTTTCCATACAAAAAGCACACAAGTTCTTCAACATCTGCTGCATGTTCGTCCCTCACATGTACATTATCGTGGCCAAGGAGAAGAACTAGTTCTCGTAGTTTGTTATTTCCTTAACTAGCTTAAAAGCTTTCATTTTCCGTTTGCCGGAGAAGGCACTAACCGAATCGCAGCCAGTCAGTGCATGAAGGCCTGGAAGCACTTTGCATACTATTTCCGCTAAGCTTACTGATTGCAGACACTTGAAATGTCCACGATTCAAGAATGATTCTGAGTCGAACTTACGATGGCAATTCTTGCTGGGCTGTTTGTTTGATGATGGCTTGCCAGCACTTTCACGTCTGCATCAGAAGAGTAAATACTCAATTGTCGATGACCATTGTGAATGCATCCAGAACGTGCAAAAACATCCCAGTTCTTCCTTTTCGGTATAAAGCTCTGGGACTGCCGTTGACAACACACGACCATCGCTTCCCGTAAGTCTTGTACCCAAGGAGCCATCTGTGAGTGTACACAACACGTCCTTCTAGCTTGTGAGAATACGAATGTCTTGCTCATTCACAAGCAAGGAAATGAAGCAGGCAAGTCTTCCCAGTGCTCAGAAATGTCTTCCGGCCATTGTCGTAAGCAATTCAACGTTGCTGTGAGCTACTAATCTCCACAGTTTGTCCATCCCGACTGCGCTTGCTTCTTTCAGCATTTTTGATTGAAATTACAGAGTACTGATGCCCGGCTTATAGCACTATATGCACTGAAATTGTCTGGCACATGTGTCATTGCCTGAATCACAGTCATGGCATCAATGATAACAAAGGTAGAAAGTAGTGAAGAGGGCAACACAGGAACATTTTTATCCAGCAGCTTAGGCAAAACGGCTTTGTTTGTCTTTGCCAGCAGTGATCCATTAAGTGCTGCTAAAGACCAAGGTAGCGCGCCTAGTTGGTGTGCAAACAAGTCTCTGATATACCTTGCGATTCTCATCTGGAGTCTGACCAATAACAAGAAGTCTGGCGATGAGATTTCTGTCTGCCTTGAGCATTACATCCCTGCCTCCTGTCTCCGCGGCTTTGGATTTCACTGCATTTGTAAACGTTTACAGCTTCAGTTTGGTGAGGGTGTCGAGGGTGGCATTTGTCAGGATTTGTTACCAAGATACTAGATTGACAGACGCGCTTTTGCACCGGCTCATTTGTCACTTCCTCGTGTGCTGCTGGTTAAGTGGAGAGTTTCACTTTTTTTCTATTAGCTCTTGTCGCGTGATCTTTATTTGTGCATGGCCAATAGCACCTCTTGTGATGTCCTCCCTTAGGACCTTCCCTCTAACATCCTTCCATTACTCTAAACACTCCATCTTTCCTGATTTGCACAGGTTTAAAATGACTTCTATATGTCTTATTGTTAAAGATACACAGATTGCCATTAACATTTCTAACGTGGCAATGGCATTTACCTCACTGAGTTTGGTTTACTACATTGTACATACAAAATATTCAAAGCTTATAAACAAGAGCAAAGGCACTCGAAACCCTCGAAATGAAACACACAGTCATGAAAATGGTACTCGAACATTGTGCAAATGGCATGCACTATTGATGCTGCATAAAAAATTGTGTTATCTTATTCAAAAATAATCAGCATTAATCTCATTAGATAATTACATAATAATAGTATTGATAATTAGTATACGTACCAACCACAGAAACCACGGATACAGAATAATGTAAAAAAAAACATTGGGAACTTTTGCAATCGTAATTCTCTGTTTATAATATACAATATAACATTTTACTATACTCGACAGTCACCCATGAAAAATGAGTTTTGAAGATCATGCTCGCGTTTCACTTTTTTAATCGTGCGATTGGTTACAAAATCAGCGAATTGGCTGATTTTGGTGATGTTCACAGAAAACCCAAGGAACAGCCACATGACAACCAAGTTACTGGCATCGTATATAAAGTGAAATGCAAATCGTGTCATTTTGTATACATTAGTGAAAGTCAACTATCCTGGAACTCTCGAGGGGCAGAGCACTACCCTGGCACTCGAGGCAATAATGAGTCTAAAAAGAATAAAATAAACTTTCAAGAGGAGGCTCCCCTCACATGACGTCGTTTTCAGAGAGGTCCTCAAATAAAACTAATTATAAGGTTAAAAATCAAGTCTGCCATAAAACAGCACTCGGAGACTCGTGGACATGACATTCATCCAAACTTTGTAGAAATACTGGAACGAGGCGTTATTTTAAAAAACTTTGCATTCCACAGTAAACACCGAAGCTGTTAATGAACGCCAGCCTTTCCCTAAAGCGTATTTGCCACTAATTGTTTCCCTTAGGGACCGTCAGAAGTTTTAAACTTTTAAATTTATTCTTTTAGTAATTTCATTCTGAGGAAGGCAACAGAAACGTTGCCGAAAATTTAATTTTAACATTTTAAAGGTAAGATACAACCATATTTTTAATTTTTATTATGACCACTGATCACCCAAACAGCAATAATTTTTGAAATACTTCTATATTTCAGCTCATTGTACTACTTTTACGTCCCAGCTGTTCAAAAGTCTACATGTAAACAAATGGTTGCTAAGGTACTAAAAGTCTCAAAATGCAAGGAAATATTTGCTAATCGAGGGATTTTTAACTCGGGGAGAAGTTAAGTTTGTACATTTCTTCCAATTATAGCTTTCATTGCGCTATAACAACTTTTATTAAAAGCGTGACCATTTACTTCCATTCTGAAACTAAGGATTTGAAGTGTCATCGTTTTATTATATAGGCCTTAGCAACCGTCTCTGTGGTGACAGTTAATTAATTACAAAGCATCTTATGTTAAAGAGTATGATCGATTGTTTAATCCCTCCAAGTTTAGTAAAGTTTGGTGTAATGAGGTGGGAGATATGGGCCTTGTTATAATATACCGACCTGAATGTTCTAAAGTTATCCCCACCCACACCCTGATAAAAACCTCTCGTTTTTTCCTTTAAGCTCCATTTTCGCGGTGGAAACAAGTTGAATATAAAACACTAGGCCCTTAGCTTTAATTTGGTACCAAGGAAACTTTGTTCGGTTGGGGGTGCTACGAAATTGCTTTTCCAGCCACTTTTTACGAATTGGCTCATGGACTA
>NW_027557403.1:0-5101 GCF_052425735.1 Oculina patagonica
ATTAAGGAGGCTCGATGTAGTTTTTTTAGCCGAAGGGTGGTTTTTTTGAAAATTAAAATTATCTAGGAAGCCAATGTTCGATTTTTGCCAAAATACACCATAATGATCAAATATGACCAAATTTTAATTTTTTACTCGTCACTTTGTCACAAAGGTTACCATAGCAACCATTGACGTTTTCTTTTGTTCTCAAACAAGCTTGGTTTTCTCGAAATCTAGACTGACACTTGGTATTCATTTTTTGATATGTTCAAGTACAGTAGATTTACTACCTGTGCTCAAAATTTTAGGAAAATCTGTAAGAGCGTTTTAGAGTAAATCAAGAATGAAGTTTTTGGTATTTTCTTATAATTTCTTACAATCGGCAGTCGATATATTTTAACAAATTAAAGCAAAAAAGTCTTTCGCTTTTAGTTAATGGTCTTTGATGGTGTAAGTATTTATATTTCAGTGAGAGAAACTGTGCTCAAATAATACGAAACAATTTTAAGGCGCCTATTTTATATTAAAACGGTGTTTTTCTGAAAATTTCATTCTTGATTTACTTGAAAACGCTCTTACAGATTTTTCTAAAATTTCGTCAACAGTTAGTCAATCTACTAAACTTTAACATATCAAAAAATAAACACCAAGTGTCAGTCTAGATTTCGAGAAAATCAAGCTTGTTTGAGAACAAAAGAAAACGTCAATCGTTGCTATGGTAACCGTTGTGACTAAGTGACGGGTAAAAAATTAAAATTTGGTCACATTTGATCATTATGGTGTATTTTGGCAAAAATCGAACATTGGCTTCCTAGGTAATTTTAATTTTCAAAACAACCACCCTTAGTCTAAAAAAACTACATCGAGCCTCCTTAATAGCAAATTAGAATTGACAGTTCAAACCATATGAAGTTTGACAGTTCAACTATAAGAAGGTTTCCATTTAACGTCCGGTTTTCCCAGAAGCATTACTTTTTCGAGTCTTGTTTTCCTTGTCTAAAACTTTTGCTCCTGTGGCAAGTATCCCCAGGCCAGGTTGGGTATTACAGTTATGTCCGAGAAAGACTGGATTTGAGTGTTGCTATGAGAGACAGTTTAAGACGTTTACATGAAGTACTATGTTGTAGTTTCTAGCCAGTTGGACAAAACTGAATTATAATCTCTGTTTCTGTCCCTGTAGGTGATGATTGGTGTCCAGATTGAGAGTTTGAAGCCTCAGGTTAGTTTAATCTGGTTTAAATGAGAACTTCTCTGTAAATTTTATTCTAACTGTGCTTTTGTTAGAGATCTATAATTCCATTTGGTATCACCTGTATATAAGCTTAATCAAAAAGTCAGTGTTTATTTGGTGCTAGTTGGGTGCCCTGCAAGGACGATTTAGACACTGTCCTGGTAGCTGGTGTGGAGATTGAACAGGGAAATGAATTTACTTTGTCAAGTCTTGAGAAAGTTGTAACAATAGCTTTTCATTATAATTTGTTTTTAGTGTTACTGACAAACGTAAGGACTGAAAGCAATTTGGGCACTTAAGCAACATTTACTGTAATTTGACTGTTGCCAAAAGATTATCTTTGGACCTTGTGTCGTCAAGCAGATTGTGGTCGTGTGACATCCCTGTGATATGTTGTGGTCTCATTTTGGACAAGTTATGGCTGAATGTTAGTGCATTTTGTTGGCATTCAATCTTAACATAACCTAATGCTACCCTCGCTAGAAGTTTGGAGAATTCAGAGAAGTTAAATCGAAACCCTTACTGCAGCTTGTGCTTACAATCCGATACACTTTTAAAATTTCTCCAAACTTGCGGTCATGCGAGGCACGGTGGTCTTATGGTTAGCATGCCCAAGCTGAATGGCCAGGGTTCGAGCCCTGGTGGGGGCGCTGCATTGTGTTCTCGGGCAAAATACTTTACTCTCACAGTATCTCTCTCCACCTAAGTGTATAAATGGGTATCAGTAAATTTACTGCTGGGGGGTAACCCTGCAATGGACTAGCATCCCATCCAGTGGGAGTAGCAATACTCCTAGTCACTTAATGCTACAGAAACCAGGATAAGCACAAGCTGAATGGGCCACTTGGCTCGGACACAGACTTTACCTTTTTTGTGGTCATGCTTGCATCACCGACTATTCAGATATGACATATCTGTCCCATTTTCTATTCCTTTTGATTAATACATGTATGTATTTCAACACAATTTATTTTGAAGGAGGTGATTAACTCTGCTTGTAGCCAGATTGTTGAAAAGAAAGAGGCCAAGTTCTGGCAAATGGTATGGTGAAGATCAAGTTTTAAAACTGTCTGTTACAGTATATCATATTTGTGTGGTTTCAGAGAATATTGGGTGGGGGGGGGGGATTTAAAATCCATGAATGTAAAGCTAAACTAAAATTCCATGGGGGAGGGGTGGAGGGGGGTTGAAGCAAAGAACATTACGAAGGCATATGGATTTTTTTGCTGGGACCACACATAAGGAATAATGCCTTGTAAGAGTATTTTATCATGTTCAGATTTGTTTTTGTTTACAATAGCTAGCTGACAGAATTTGTTGAAAGCTGCGGATAATGTGAAAATGGCGTTACATATAATGCAGTTACAAAATAAAACAAATTTTGCATTTAACATTTCCTATTGTGAGAATTTGTTACAAGTTGCAATAAATGGACAAAAAAATGTGCAGAAAATATAATGTCAAATTCAGTTATAATTTTGAAAATGGCAGCTGTTAAATAAATTTCTGTGTTGTTGTAAAAAAATAAATTAAATTCTGTGATAACATAATAGAGTGATTTCATTTAACCCGTGAAACAATATTTAGCAGTTTGTGCGTAATAGTCAAAACTAAACAAAAGAAAACAATGGAACTAGACTCTAATAGTATCTAAAAGTGTAATAACTACTTCATGGGTTAACTGGAATCACCTTATTGTTTGTTAATGTAAAATTGTTCATGCCAGATCTTTAAATCCTCATAAAACTTGAAAGTTCTCTGATCCTTAGCTAAACTAGTTGTAAAGTTCATTCTTAAATTTATGTCTTCACGGTTGCTAGCAGAAAGCACTGATCCTGTCCTTTTTTCTTGTCTAACAAAAGATCATGTCTCTTAGACTGGTTCCTAACTGCATAGCCAGTGCATTTAATGTTTTCATTTCTACTTAGTTATTGAGTAGCTTATTAAAAGATAGTACTTAAGCTAATAATAATGCTCAACTGTGTTGTTTTGTTTAGTCTAGGCAGTCTTTAGAAGATCGCCTTCTGGATTATTATATCGAATCATGTGAAGGCGCTCCTAAAGACAAGGTTTGTGTTCCTTTTACATGTCATTAAGTATCTGATAAAATTATCCACATATATACTAGAAAAAGACTTAATAAACCGTGATCCTAATTTTATTTAATGACAAAAGGCTTGAATGATTTAAATAATTTCTAAATTCAAAAAGAATTCAACATATTAATTATGTTTTTGTTTTCTATATACAGTCAAAACAATCTCCCGGACTTGCAGAAAGCACTGAAACTAAGCACTCATTAAGTGTTTCTTAATAGGAGGTTAAAAAATGTTAAGTAGTGTTTTTGCATGGCTGGGATCACAACTGAGTGTTTGTGAGCAGAAATTGACTGCAGTAAGAGTTGTTGGAATGAATACAATTTGTTTTGCTAGACTAAATGGCATATAAATATTTTTTTTTTTAGTGTCAGTAATGGTAAATTATCTTTCACGAACAGATTTTCAGTCTTTTTGTTTCCTTTGTAAACAAGCCTACCATCTTGAAATTCAACATTTTTTACAATGGGAAAAATGTATTCTGTTAACAGTAATAGGTCTGGAAAAGAGTAGTAAGCCTTTTAATCTCCCAGGTGCTATATTATATCCCTCTGTTTTAGTTTAATAAAGACAAAAGTCCTTGTCTTATTCATATATGAGTGTAATATAGACAGATGATCTGTCTTAGGCAAATGATCCGTCTGGGAAAATCGGTATTTCCAGACAAATCAAGTACAGGTGGAGTTTATGATGATGTATATATTGTAAATTATTGACAAAACACAAGGTCAAGGTACTGAGATATTGGACAAATGTTTTGTATGTTTGTGGAATGAAAATAAGTAAAGTTTCATAAACAGGAGAACTTAGGGAACAAAGCCAATATCTCACCTTCTAGACTGAGCAAGGCTACTTGTTCAATAAAATTAATGATTTACTGCAATGCAAACATAAAATAACAAAATGATTCTGTTGCAAAAAACAACTCGAATTTAGTAAGCAACCTCACTGGAAATTTGTAAGAGCACTGACTGCTAACAAACATGATAAATTATTTACAATATCAAGCTTATAACGAACAAATTCTCCCACAGTCCTACTAGATATAATAAACATCAATAAAAATTTCAGTTTGGGCAGGAAAACTAGCAATATCCACTTCTCACTTGGCACAATTTTGTTGCTATTTTTAGACAATTGTAATATTGTTTTTAAATTGTTATTTACAATGTTGTTCCCTTCAAAACTCCAAAATACATGTACCTCTTATATGGAGAAACTTTATGTTTTAACAAGTATATTTTGCTAAATGAAAAAAATTCCTTAATGTGATATGGAAGGTTCAACTCTGAGTTACATGTACAGAGGCCATCAGATAAGGTGATGACATGTCCTGATCTGCACTTGATGAGAAAAATTATAAATTTCACTTTTGCCTTTAAATTCACTAGTCATTTAACTCAAGAATAACAAATATAACATATGTAATTGTAAAATTTGTACGAAATGTGATAATTGAAAGCATTAGCACCAGGTTTAAAAAGTTGTACTTCTACTCAAATTATCTGATACTCATACTCTGATCTGAAGTTCCCAGATTTGTCATCCCAACCATGTGCCAATCCTTACTTTTTTCCCAACTGAAAGCTCTCTGCAGTGACCAGTTAATTCTGCCCCTCGGCAGGCATTATAGAGAAGACCAACTATAATTACCGGTAGTTTCTAACCAAGAGTAATGATTTTTAAGCAATGATGTAGTCAACTGCAATATGTCATGGGCCGTAGTTTAGTTCTGCCGTGAAGAGAGTGAACAGAGATCGAGGTTAACACAACAAGAAATCGCAGTGAAGAG
>NW_027557404.1:0-5066 GCF_052425735.1 Oculina patagonica
CAAGTCCTGTTAGGTCCAAATATTTACAAGTGAAATGTATGTAAGGTCGATCCGAAGAAGAGCCTGAGTGCCCTGCTATTTGTAAGGTATTCTACCAATTCTGCAAAATTAAAACTTTATTTTTACATATTCTTCAGCTACATCACTGTTTGTGCAAATAATTTTATGAAATGAAATGAATGAAAGACTTTATTAATTATACTCTCAAAAGTACTGATAAAATATATCTAAGACTTAAAGTTAAAAATATTTCTTTACACTTAAATTCTAGGAGAAAACCTTGCTACATAGATATTCCAAATACAGATTTTGACTCAAGACCTATTAAACAAGCCTTAAACAGCATTTTCTTGCTATTTTTCATTTCTCAGATATGTTAAAAATTGTATTTATTGATTTTCAAAGTGGAAGTAAATAATATCTGTGGTAAAATATAACTCACTTATCAGCTTATTTGGTCGCCAAAGTGGTTTTCCTTACACGAACGCCAATATGGGAACATACTGGTGAAATGTTTCACATATTTACTTAGCAATGTCACTGTTTATTTATACCCACTCTCGATACTCTCACGCCCTGACCACTGTAATGATAAGTATCTTTGTAATTATGTAACTTTTGAAATATTTTTACGACCGTACAGTCAGGTTTTGGGTGGCCGTTTACTCGCAAAAAAGCCATTCTGGCGTAGTCCGGTGATGTAGGATGCTGCTAAATAAAATTACGCGAGAAAAAAAAAACAGGTTTTCACCTGTTTACTTAAGGCTGGTTCTCATATGATATCGCTCCGATCGTTTCCTTTCGCATCGATTGTTTGCAAATTCCGAGATGATCGTAGGCGATCGAAGCGTGTGGAAGCGATCAGGGGTTCTCATATGATCGTCCCGATCGCCTGGTATGAGCGAAGACCTGCGAAAAATAATCATTTTAGCCCTATATCCAACACAATGGCAGTCTTCAATGAAAGAGCAAAACTCGCGGCTTCCTATCTTTTCAGTTATTGCAGTTTTACGACAAAGAAGGGAAAGAGAAACTAGAAGGATAGAACGCGGGCGATCCAAGCGAGCGCCCCAAATCGCCGCAGACGTCAGCGATCGTCTGTGTAATGTTCTCATATGATCGCCCCGATCGCAAGAAAACTTTTTGAAGTAACAGAGGCGATAGAAACGATCGGGGCGATTATATGAGAACCAGGCTTTACGTGACTCAAGTGTTGGAGAAGATCAATATCAGTTACTGTCACAGATATTCTTATGAAAAATACAAATAAAAAATAAACTTCACGGTACAAGCTTTCTCTTGGCCTGTGCAGTTTCATCGTCCAAAAAATGCATTACCATTTATAAGTTTGTAAATAATCTGAAATATCCAAAAAGTGATTTGTAACAAGGATATACCTGTCAGGTCAGATGTAAGCTCAGCCATCTGTTCAAATATAGGATAATAAATGATACTTAGAAAATACTTGAGTCGGTGGGTAAGGCCGGAAGCCCAAAATAGCACACCGTATACTTTTAAGTTCCGCAGAGCGAATCGAATGTTACAATCTGTGGATATAGTGTTGTACACCGGTATTTGACATATTTGCTGATTAACTTAATGAGTCCCATCTGTCTAAGGTGGTGTTCTACCTCGGCAGGGGCAGAAAAAAGAAAATTATTTTTGGAACACCGGACAGACAGTTGACCCCTACGCAAGAGCACTCCAGGTTGCCAGGGGACTGTTTCCCCAATTCGGTGTCCATCTACTAATTTTAACTTCAAAATCTAATTTTAAAACTACATTTAATCTTCAATATTTCTGATTTCTCTTAATTTTAACTTTGGGAAAAACTATCTCTTTCCAAGATACCCAAAAATCAACATTTACAAAACATCCCAAAGCATTGATTTATGTAATGAGCGAAGGGTTTTTGGATTGCTTGGAAACGCGAACGAGGTGACCGCCAAAAAAATCTAATTTTTTTTCCTGGTATCGAAAAGTTTTGAAAGTACCGACCCTGGTTATTTTCGAAATTAGCAGTCTTTTAATCGCTACTTTGGGGTACCCGGTAGCTACAATGAGTATCTCAAGCTAAATAATAACGAAAAAGTGTATTTTATGTATAGCAATAACTATTGTTGAAAATAATATATATTACATCAAAACACAGAGTAGCCACTAGCCTATCTTTTGGGATAAGGTCTATCAAAGTTAACTTGTTGTATCATAGTCAAGTTTCATTTATGGTCGTTACTATCAAGTCAGGGCCGAGGGTGACGGGGGTTAGTTTCGAAGAGTCATTATTCCCCAACCACCCACTTTTCAATATCAATCGATTAATTGGCATCGATTATTATCGATTGGTATCGACTATCATCGATTATCGGTTTCATCGATTGGTCAGGCCATGTTACACCACGTAGTTACCGAGCGCTACATTATTGTCAGCGGTTTCTCCCACAAGACAAAACAAGAAGGAAGAGTCGAAGCGAGAAGGAATAACAAAGATCTCTTCGAGATATCGACTTTTTTTGCATGAGGTTAGTATGAGTAGAAGGTTTATCCTGGGCATTGTTGTTCGAACATATCATGGAAGAATTCAAACGTCTTTCAGTTCAAGTATTTTTTATTTTCGCGGAGTAAATGTTGCATTTGTCAGTCGCGACGACTGGGTGCTGTGCGACTCATATACTTTGGCTTGGTTAAAAAAAGTTAACTTTGACGTTTGCCTTTAACATGTTTAAATCGAAATAGTCGTTTCCTTTCGAGTTAGAAAGATTTCTACTCGGCCTAATGCAGAAAAATAACGCCTGATCGCAGGTTAGGTTACGCACGACAGAGTTACCTTTTGTCTCGTCACGCAATCTTAACCCCACACTGAGAAGTAAATTTTCGTTTGGATATTACCAAAAGCCGCTTCTCCTCGCGTTATTCTTTACCTTACAGCTACACATGCCATTTCTAACGACTACATTTCCAGCAAAACAGTTGCTGTCATTTTTCTAATTGCGATCGATGCATTTACTTCTGAACAGAAGAAACGTTTTACGTTTACTTACTACTTCCACCGGAAGTAATTTCACAACAGGCTACAAAAACACTTATAAATATCACTTAACACATTTAATGATGTTGCAATTAGCGAAGCGCACTAATGAAGTCACATAATTTGACCCCCGGTGTGAGTCAAAATTCAAACAAACAAACCGCTCTCTGTAAGAGCAATGTATGGTTGGCGGGCAATTTGGAGGCATATTTAGCGATTGTTTCACAAAACCATGGCCAGATTGGCTCAGATTTCGAGAGAAAGCCTTACCTGTGCAACGTAGAAAGCTCAAACCGTGGTTTGAAACAAAAGGTTTGTCAAACAGAGCGATAATTCAATAAATGTGTAAAATGTTTTACTCTCAGTTATTGAATGGATTATAAAGGCCCGATTTGCTGCCGGGATTTGCTGAAAGAAAACATTTATTAGAAATGCAAAACGTTTACACTGTTCTTAGTGGCACATTTTCCAACACAACAGAGCTAACCTCAGATTTATGCCACCACAAAATTACACAAAGAAACGCTCGTCCGATGGTCCCCTTGCCTGACCCGAATATTTTAAGAGGTCAATTTCGTTACACAATTGTCGCGGCAAATACTATTTAATATACACTGATCGAGCTCGGCAGCTGTAGCTGCAGTCTGTAATAGTAATGGGGATAAATAACAGCTTTGTTAAAATCAAACCCGCCGTCAGAAAGGCGTTTGAATAGCATAATATTTTCGCCCTCTATCTATCATGTGTCGAAACAGATCGGATGACCGGCGATCGGTGCCGTCAAATTCGGGAAGAATTCTGAATTTCTTGCAACCGACGATCTTTCCGGTGCCTAAATAAAGCAATCCTTCGCAATTATATAATTCGATAGTAATTCGCTATCCGCCGCTTAAATTTCTCGGCAGCCTGAATAATTTTGCACTGGGAATCAAGGTGTTATTGCCGGATCTTCGACTAATAAATTCAATTTTGGGCCATTTTTTGGATACCTTCAATCTGTTTTCACTTACTAAAGCAAAAAAGTTTGGAATCTATCATTTTTCGAGCCTTTCGAGAATCTCGGCCTCACATTGTGTCGGTCCCCTCCATACAAAGCCTTTGCCCAAACTAAAATTGTTGTCCGACTCACGCAGAGGGGGGAGGGGTATCATGTGGCGAAATCTATTTTTGAGTAATAGTGCGCTTCGCTAGATGATGTTGCAATTCTAAATTGTGCAACTCAGCAGAAATAATCAATTGTCACGAAATGAGATCCCTTTGGTTAACTATTATCAACGTTTTAGTGTGTGAAAGACTTGTACGAGTACAAATTTGCGTTGTTAATAGTTTTGGGTTAAATTAATATTAGCGCCTAAAGACTTGTACTAGTAAAAATTGCGTTCTTAATCGTTTTAAACTTCACTGTCTTCGAGCGCTGAACCGCTTACATTCTTAATTGGTTATGTGACGTAAGATTTGGGCTACTCGCGTTTTTGATTCTTATATAATGTTTGTAAATTTGACAAGTCACGTTTTTTCTACAAGAACGGAAGTGCTGAAGCACAATTGTGCAACTCAGCAGAAATAATCAATTGTCACGAAATGAGTTCCCTTTGGTTAACTATTGGCAACGTTTTAGTGTGTGAAAGACTTGTACGAGTACAAATTTTCGTTGTTAATCGTTTTAGGTTAAATTAATATTAGCGCCTAAAGACTTGTACTAGTAAAAATTGCGTTCTTAATCGTTCTAAACTTCACTGCCTTTGAGCGTTGAACCGCATACATTCTTAATTGGTTATGTGACGTAAGATTTGGGCTACTCACGTTTTTGATTCTTATATAATGTTTGTAAATTTGACAAGTCACGTTTTTTCTACAAGAACGGAAGTGCTGAAGCACAACTATAGAGTGACACTTACAAGTCACGCGCTTTGACCACCCACAGCGGAAAGTATTCCCTTGAGAGTTAACAAGAATGCGATCCCTTCCGGTTCAGATTTGAGTCCACTAAACGCACATTCTCCTCTTTTTTTGCTTGTAAACAAGCAAAAAAAGTCGA
>NW_027557405.1:0-5137 GCF_052425735.1 Oculina patagonica
TTAGTCAGGTGCCCAGGAGTCCAAAATGTGACACCCACGGGCATTTTTGTCTGATTTTTGGTAACATTGCTATTTTTACTAAATCGAGTACGCTGATTTCGAAAAATCAATGTTGCCAAGCTTAATTCTCGCGTTAAGATGATGTTTTGATGCATTTAATTGCGTGACGTCATGGTCCAAATAAGGAATTTTCTTTCCTTTAGCTATTTTAAGCATAATACATCCAGAAATTCATTTAAAGCATTGTTAGTGTGCTGTAAAAATGATTTCAAGAATTTTCTGAGAGTTTTTACGCCGTTTCTGTGAAAATCAAGCCCTTCAGTGACAATTGACCACGCCTTCTTAAACAAAATTCACCATATCGCGGGAACCTTATCACGGGTGTAGTTTTGTTATTTTGTCAAAGAACAAATGCGATATTTGTATTAACAAATCGCTATAGTTGCAATAAGAAAGAAAAATATGGTCGTTGTGCCACGCTGAAGCTAAGAGCTAGCGAGCATCAAGAATGACGCCATTACAATTTTCATATATCGAGTTTCCCTTGTTTCAGCATTTCGTTTAAGTTTTGTGGTAAACTAAATGAAAATAACATCATAGTTAATGTCGTAATATATCATCGTTGTTTTAGTTAGAGATAAAACTTTATTGGTTGTCTTGTATATTGCTGAATCTAACTTACTTCACAATGCACTTTGTCTGTTATAGGCTCATGATAAAGACTTTGGTTGAACGCATGTAAAATTAACGAATTTAAAATGATCATAACATTGCTCCTTGCTTTCAGGTTTAAATCTGTCTATAATATTTTTAATCAATATCGGTAAATATTTTTAATATATCTTCTGAACTTTTTTAAAAACACTGAACTAATATTGCTTTTTAAACAAGTTTCTTTAAAGCGCTTTAGCGCAGGCTGATATAGCAATTAGCGTCGGTCTTGGTGCATCCACACAGCCCAGTGCACATGTTATGTGTTTATTTAAATTCACAGCGAAGAGGTGGTTATATAGCCAGTGGTCAGTTCGGATTTCACATATTCAACAAATCAATGCTTCCAGCTGAGGTAGTGGTGTCAGCTTTGAGGACATCTTTGCTGACCGAGAAGAGAAGAACACATTTTTCTGTGACAACTCTCCACAGATGGAAGAGGTGCTGTTGCAGCTGGTGATGTTGTGAGATGGTAACAATGAACTTGATGAGTTATTAGGAAGATTTGCTGAGACATCCTCTAAAGTTATTTACGTTATATTCTCTGACGTTCCTGTCCATATCCACACTGTTGACAAGAGCTTAGCGCGATCGATGTGCTAGGAGAAGTAACAGCAAGTCTGGGCCTCGAGTGGAAACTATAATGTTGTCGACATGCACGCTATGACTGACTGTATAACGAACAAACTTCTTATCGACTTCCTCTTGGTTGGATCTCAAAAACGCTACATCTGGGGCAGAATCTGAGCAGAATTCACTTCGTATGAAAAACTACCAGATATACTATGATTGCAGAGCCTGTGCCCTCGAGATCAGTTCATCTGCGAGAATCTGTGCAAAGTCCGCTCTGTTGTCTCCTAGTGCCAAAAATGCTCGCCACTTCATCGGCCGCAACTGAACCTCTCTTACGTACTTCAATGACTCTGCTCACAGGCCGCGCCGTGTTCTCGGAGCGTCGACTTCTTGTCGTTGCTTTTATGGAGTGCCTCCCATCGAGTAACACATCAATCCTCTGGTATCCAGGACCTTTCCGTAAAACAGTGTTTACGTAACATTTCGCAAACCCACCGAAAGCATTTGCATTTTTTTGGTTTGCCAATAGCTGCCACCATAACTAGTATGCTGCCACCAGGGCGAAGCCATTGAAGAACAAACTGACTCTAGGCACTTGACCTTTTCTTCTGAGAACGTCTGCTAAAATTGACTTGTTTCACACTTGTGGGGTTCATTTCTGCGAGAAACAGTGGCACCGGCATTATACCTCAGATGCTACAATATGGCTTGCATGTTTATCTCGCGCCTGCCTTCATACACCGTGACTAGACAACATAGAATACTCTGGTTTCCATGCAAATTTAAAGTCTTTCTCTTTTTACGGCTAGTTGCAGCACTTTTAACTTCATAAAGGCTGGCAAATAAAGGTGGATTATTCTTGCGAACAGGGTCACGAAAGTTTGTCTTCCATCCCTTCTTCCCGTTCCCGTTCTTCCTCTCTGTCTGAAGATAGTAGCCTCCATTCCACGAATCGTTCGAGTTGAGTCTGTCCAATCGAAAGATCATGTTTTATTTCTAGAGTCACGAGATCTTTCTTGACAATTTTTTGCAATGTCTCATTTGTCCGTGACAAGAACAACCCGGATTTTGTTGTGTGGAATGTACAGAATTCTCAGCTTCATTATCTTGCTTCTGTCTCTCCTTGCCACTCTCTTTGTGGATAAAAGTAGTCGTTATGGTGTATGTCAAACATCGCTGATGTTTGTGGGGCAATTCAATTACTACTTTTTATTAATACAAGAATCACATTCATTTTTAAACAAAATGTTAACACTATACCCGTGATAAAGTGATTTTTTGTGAGAGGGCGTGGTCAATTCCCACAAGACGGCTTGATATTCATAGAAACGGTATAAAAACTATCGGAAAATTCTTAAAATCATTTTACAGTATACTAATAATTTTTTTGAACGAACTTCTGGATGAATTATGCTTAAAATAGCTAAAGGAAAGAAAACACCTTATTTGGGATATGACGTCATAATTAAATGCATCAAAACATCATCTTAACGCAAGAATTATGCTTGGCAACATTGATTTTCGAAATCAACGTAATCGATTTAGTACAAATGGCTATTTTGCTTGAAATCAGACAAAAATGCCCGTGGGTGTCGCATTTTGGACTCCCGGGCACCCGACTGCCTAGGCAATGAGTATAGAGTGTTTAGATTGCTCGAAACGCTAACGAGATATTTGTATCAAAACCAAATTAAACGCTGGGAAAACAGCTTTCACGTGAACTCCTTGCCTTCAATAAACTCAGATTTGCCACCACACCGTCAATAAATACACCTTTTATAAAAATAAGAGCAATGAGCAAAATGCTTGCTCGTATTATATGTAAAACCATCGAATAAGTGTTTCATTATTCCACTATTTTTTCCACTAAGTTTGGGCCGATATTGCGTAAGTTTGTGCGTCCATTTTTTTGCCCTGTTCAGTGTAATAACGTGGCCCATTTTTCGCGTTCTTTTGCCCTAATATGGTAAAATGGCGCAATAGAAGGGGTATTGAATGGTCTTTGCGAGTAGAGCGATTTTCTTTGCGAGCACGAACATTGACAAAAGGTAGCCTTGCGAGCAACGAGCACTTTTCAAAACGCTACCTCTACTAAAAACCGAGCATGCGAGCAGTTGTTAAAATATGCGAACACGAGCAAACGAGCACCCACTGAAATTTTGCGAGCATTCCGAGCAGAAGCCTAATCTTGCGAACACTGCAAAATTATGATGGACCATTCAAGACCCTTAATAGTGGAATACTAATATGAATTTTCCTGGCTGCTCTCTTAGTATTTTACGTGCTTAAAAGTTTACCTCTCTTCCTACTTCATTGTTATGCAGGTTAACAGCTCCTACAGAGTCGTTTCCATTTTCCAGTCTATCTGTGAAGCCTTTGCTCTCCTTCTCTCCAAACTCGATGTTATCACTACACACACGCCGGTCCCATCGCCAAGAAATCTTACGTGCAACATATTCTTTTGGTGGCTTTGAAGGACAGCCACATCCGGGCATTTTGCCCAGTGTGCACTGACGTGTGATTTCGTATGTAATGGCGGCAGCGTTGATGGCGTGGATAAAACCTGTCTCTCTGGTGGCTGCAAGAAAATAACAAGAACGAATAGGACAGCTACCGAATTATGTTGGACGCTGGGTGGCCTAATGGTTAGTAAGCTGAACTCTAGATTGAGTGTTCCCAAGAGCTTTTTCCCTTACTGTTTTCAATGTGTAAGTAAAATAATACAACATCCACTTTAAAACCCTGATATACCTTCTTTTCCTTTAGCATAAATAAATGTAAAGAAAGTGGATGGAAATGTCACTTAGAATATTAACTGATGCGCATTTAATGATTGGTTCCCATACGAGCCTATAGTAGGGCCATCAGTTGAGAGGCATCGTTTTCTGTTTTCTGTTGCATATGTTTAGAAATATTTATGAGCCCCTGATTTCTCCCTTTTCGGAGTGGTTGCTATTTCATCTCATGGTGGGCCATTCCAGCATTAAACTTGTTGAAAATGATGCTGATACACCTGCACTTGAAAAGGGCACCATATGGCAGTTATTTTTCGTTCTCCAAGAACACAACGTAAAATTCTCTACACGTCTGGAATCTGAACCGTCTGATCCGTTGTCCAGCGCAATTAACCTCGCCAAATACTTTAGTGTAGTACATAATAAAACTATGTATGCCACACAGTAATACTGCAGGAAAAAATAGAAACAAACGTACCTATAATGAAGTACAGTTTTATTAAAGATGGGTAACTTTTTATACATCTCCACTGGATTGTTCTAGAGCTTATTCTCAAACATATTCCTTGGCATCTCTTCCAGCTCTCCCACTTACTCCATCTTTGACGATTTTCGGGATAAAACAGAATCAACCTTGACACGAAAACAAGAAATAAATAAATAGTTAAAAACTTTCTTTCAACTTATATTCGTACGGGCGTTCCTCGTTTTTTGTATGCAAGCGCTACCATCCGCAATGTCTACGTGAGACCTTTAATGTGCACGTGATACGTGCATGCGCATGTGATAGCTTTATGCGTGCGGAGCTACTTATATCGGCACAAGTGACAGTGTACACGTGCACGTCAACTCGTAGTTGCACTTGATACAGCTGTAAAGGTAATATGATAGCTGTATGCACGAGGTGTAGATAAAGTTCACATGATCGGTCTATGTATGTGCACGTGATCGTTGTATACGTATGTGACAGTTCAGTGTGCGTGACTGCCGTCCATTGTTCTTACACGAAAGCTGAATGCTATAGTTATAATTGTATGCACGTGACTAATGTATCTATCGTAAGCTGTGGTAAAACTAAAACTAATGTCACCACCTCCATTCTGGCACAAATGACGCAG
>NW_027557406.1:0-5040 GCF_052425735.1 Oculina patagonica
GAAAAAAAAAGAAAATTAATTTCTTGTATGCATTTGAATTTGAAGACAGTGACGGAGGGGAGGGGTCTGGGGCCCCTTTTGACTTATGCCTTGAAAAAGAAAGGACCGAAAATATCCCTACTCCATATATTTTGAGCAAAAAATGGGAATCTGCTACTGTAGGGCGAACATTTTACACTAACCAACGTTTCTGTTCGGTTCTTGAACAACATCCCACTAACCTTTTCAGCGGTTGTCTTTGTAGTTCATTGGCTGGATCCTCTTTATTGCGATGATGATACTGGCGCAGGAACCACTCAGAGATGAGTAAACATACGCTGAAACACTAGTTTAAAAGTATCGGTTTTTAACCGGTTAGCTGAGGTATATACCGAAAGCAAACAAATCGAGAAAGAAACAAATAGATCCGCTTACCTTTAATTGTTGCTCGAAGCTAAATCCTGTTGAAAAGTAGTGTTAAATAGCGACTGGGCGAATGAATTGAAGAATGATTTTGGTGATATGGGGTATGCGAGTAACTCCTGATCCATATTGCGTTTGCTGAATAGGACATTGTTCACTTTTTCGATCAAATTCAGTGCTTTGCAAAGCTCGTTTTTTTGCTTTATAAAGCTCGAATTGTGTTAAACAATGGCATATTGCAGCAAACGTACTACGTTTTTACAACCATGTAGTATTAATTCTTGTGTATGTTAAATATCTCTTACCAGTACATGAAACTCCATTGCCAGTGTATCCAATATTACAAGTGCAGTAATAAGAACCCTTTGTGTTGGTGCAGTGTCCATCTTGATGGCAGTCGTGAAGATTAAGAGAACATTCATCCAGGTCTAAAATGCAAGACAACAGATAGGTATTGTTTCTTTAATGTATCGGTTTAAAATTATTTAGATAACAACTGAATGGATAAGTAAGTAATAAGTACAAAGGTGGTCTTAAGATCTTGATTTTGCAGGCCGCGGACGTAACTTGCTTGATTTTGGCCCGAGCGTGTTCATTTTACGGCGAGGACTAAAATTAGCACTGTTAAAGCAGAACTCCAAAGAACATGGACCTGTTACCTTTAAAATAATTCTGCCGCCACTTATAGGGAAAAAATATTTATTGGTCAAGTCGATGTAACGTAAAGTACAACTCATGTACAACTAGAAAACGCACTTGTACATCCATCTTAATGAGTACTTATAACACAAAAGGTGTCTTTGAAGGCGGAGTGGCTCAAATAAAGGAAGATGTAGCTTTCTACAAAATATTTAACATTTTTAAAGTTAAAGTTTATCGCGCAGTGAGCAGAAAGGCATTTATATAGCCTATTTAAAATAGGCAGACATTGCTGGTTTTAGCTGGTTTCATTTTTTTTTTTGTTAACCTGGGTCCAATATCTATGAAAAGTTTGTTTCTATTCAGTTAAAGGGACTATGTCACAGGGATCTCGTAGATTTTTGGTCTAAACTGTTTTGAAATTAGTGGTAGGCAACTTAACCCTAAATAAACATTATCTATAAACATCTAAAGGAATATATAACCTTAATTTGCGGATAAAGATTAAGCTACGGCTATAAATATCGATATTTTGAAGACGCGCGGAAACAACTTGAAAACGTTTGCCTAACTTTTTCAAATTGCAATCCGTTTCCATCCGAGCCATCCGCAGCCAAAGATGCTCGTTAACAGTTTCAGTGCTCTTATACAGCAATTCTTAATAAAAATGGACTATTATTTTTAGATTTCCTGAGACGCAAATACAGATTTTGGTGGTTCAAAATTCAGTTAAAATCCGTGACATAGTCCCTTTAAGCAATTCTAGCAGAAAGGAGTAAAAGATGACCAAAGCCGCTTGTTTGGCATTTCAAACCAAACTCCGCACTTTAAGGCCCAGGCCAATCATACCAGTTCAATCATACCTGCACAACTGACGCCATTGCCACTATATCCTTGATTGCAGGTGCAAGCAAAAGATCCTTTGGTATTTGTACACGTGGCATCATCATGACAGTTATCAGTTTCTTCGGTGCATTCATTAACATCTGCAATTATTAATTAAACGCTTGTTAAGCAGAATGGACGTACCATGGCCTCTTTGCGATGTTGGAAAATCTTCACTCCGATTGACGATTGCATACAACAAAAAAACGAAGTTTGTCGCTACTTCAAAAACGATTTTCAAAATATTGAATTTTCAAGTATTTTTAAGTTTAGTCTGTATCGGATTATTTTAATTAACTTTGTCTTTGAATTCTGAAAACGAGCCTAGTTGCTATTAACGGGCCACTCCGGATAAATATGATAAACCTAATACTAGTACTAGTAGCACCATGGCCACGGCCAATCACATGAAGCGAAGGGCTTAATCATTTCAACAGGTACCAGAGTTTACAAAATATGCATGCAGAGCTCGAGGACCTAGGAGAGTGTCTAAGCTAAGAACACAACATAAAGACCCCGCCACGGCTCAAACCTCGATCTATCGATCCGGATCCGGAGAACGAAGTACAACTAACAGGTCACTGCACGTCTCAGTTAAAACAACACGAAATATATACACGTAACGGTGTAGACGAAGAGGAGATTTCATACAAGCGTGCCTTAAACTAGGCACATTTCATTACCTGAACATATTTCTCCACTTCCGGAAAAGCCGACTTTACACTCGCACCGGAAAGAGCCATCCGTGTTTATACACACGCCATCCGCATGGCAGTCATGCGTGTTAACTTGACATTCATCGATATCTTGAGTTGAACAAAAAGTAAGCTGTTATTATTTCACTGCTTAAAATCAGGTGCTCTACAGGTAAAAAAGAAATGGATCAAGATGCAGTATAATACCTGTACACGTGACTCCATCTCCCGTGTACACCGACACACACGTGCAGAGAAATGATCCGTGTGTATTTGTGCAGCTAGCATTCAGATGACAGTTATGCTTGTGGTCCAATTCACTAGTTTTACACTCATCGATATCTGAAAAATATAAAGCATTTCTTCATTTTATTATTATTCCTGCGGAGACTCCCTTTTTACCACATACGAGCAAAAGTTAAGTGCGCAGAATCTTCGATTGAACATCTCCGTCGTTTGTTGTACAAGTGCTCTGATGTTGTGGACTTCATCCTGGGTGGGATGATGACGCTTGTACATGTGTGTCTTGATGATCGAGAGAGCTATGCCACCTCAGGCTTATGACCCTGGTAGGACCAACCCAGTTGGATTAGTGGAGGGTCAATGCCGACAAAGGACAGCCTCTGACACTTTGGATAGGCGGTTTGTTGTGATTTTACACTTTGCCCTGTAAAACTTCGCAATAACCGAAATAGAACGTTATGTAAGAGCTGTTCCCATAATGCGAGTGATCAACACCTTTTTGTTCCCTATCCCCAGACAGTGATTTTATTACTTAGGTAGAATGGGCACGAACTAAGCGAAAATTAAAGGAGGATGGGGAACAGATGCAGTAGATGACTAAACCTGAAAATATTTTTTAAAATTCTTTTTTTAAAAGAGGCACTGGAATGAAAGGACTTTTGCGACATGCTCAAGTGATGGTATTACCCAGGAACTATGTCATTGAGACCCTAGAAATAAGTGAGTAGAAAATAGGAAGTGAGTATAGATGATGTTCGTTGATCGTGGAGTGGACAAAGTGAAAGAACAGAAGCCCTGCACCGCACAGCGGATAGCTGTATGATCTTGAGTAAATGCCTCCCTAATACTGCTCGAGACGGGTAGTTTGGAAAGCAATCATTTTCCACCCTATTCTTCACATGTGTCTCGAGGGATCTGGTGAATGTTGTAGTATCAATCAATTCAATTAGAAGGTTTCACGTTTAAGAAAGTTTCCTTACCTGCACAGTTAATCCCATCCCCCAGAAAGCCATCCTTGCACTGGCACTCGAAGTGGGTTCGTGTATTTATACATAAAGCATCATCATGACAGTTGTCAAGGTTCAAGTCACATTCGTCAAAATCTGAAAACATCAGTAAATGCGTCTATCAAATCAGTCACATCCATATTTAAAATTCGCTTGTTAAGTTGAATGAAATAATATGATACACATGGAAATCTCCTTCATTACAATCTCGGATGTTTTCAGTCAGTATAAATCGATAACTGTTGTGAAATCCGGTTTTAGGTGACACCGATCATTCTCACAGTGTTATGTTTTGCGCACTCAATCTGCTTGCACCCCGCCTGACCTGGTCGGGTGCCCGCATGCTGCGCGTTTTTCTCTGTAGTAAAGTGCTGGGCGAAAAAAGGCGCCATCCCACTTGTTTCATTCAGGCAGCCCATTCTTTTCGGCCCTATACCCCACTAGGGAGCCTGACCACAGGTCAGCGTAACTTTTTTCCGCATTTATTTTTATTCTCGTAATATTTTTAGAAAAAAACATTTGTCAAACTAGTTATCAACTAGCTATTCAAAGAAAAACAAGGAAGATGTTAATCGGTGTTTGCAGATTTGAGATTTCGTACAATATTTACCTTTATACCACGTACAGGTTTTACCGTCCCCAGTGTAACTGAGCATGCACGTGCACTGATAAGAACCTTCTGTGTCAGCACACGTGGCATTGGGATGGCAGATATCAGGTTCAAGGCATTCAGTTCTGATCTTAAAACAACAATTCATATGGACAGTTATATAGGATTCAAAAAGAATCAAAGGACAGAAAACGAAAAATTAATCATTTTCATATGCATTTTATTGGCGAAAGAATAAGACAAAATGTAAAAAGTCATTGCATTAAGTTCCGATTAATTAAACAAATAATATGTAAGCAAATAAACAATGTCTGCTGCAAATAGGGGTCTAAACAAACAAACAGACAATATCGAAAACAGAATAGAAACTTGTTAAAAATCCCAGCTGGCAGGAGTCTAACCCCAGTTGTCTATTTTAACAATGAAAGCGTGGAAAACCTTTATTCGGGAGCACCAAACACAATCCATCCAGTGGCAGCGAAGAGGATTTGAAATCGGAACCTCCGGATTCCAAGTCCAGCGCACTAACCACTAAGCCACGCCGATTATAGGGTCTTTT
>NW_027557407.1:0-5019 GCF_052425735.1 Oculina patagonica
ATGTGACACCATATATGGCAATACATGTAATTCAACCTTGATCGACCTCAGGTCTTTACGGGTTTTATATTTGAAAAGCGGAAAAGCTCTGAGATGAAGTTTACTGTCATTTGTTTTGCTTTCTCTGTTTTTCAAGCAACCAATGTATGCCACTGAGTTTGAACAAGAATGATTTTCACAAAATCTACTCGGCAACTTGATATCAGTCAAGATTATACCCTCCATGTATTAAGTCGCCCCACCCTTTGCTCATTTTACAAAATATTTATTCCCTAAACGTCAATAAATAATGGTCGATCTCAAAGTCTTTGTAGTCAACAGGGCAAAAAAGTGTATGCTTCATGGCTACTGAAGTGTTTACGATTTTTATTCGCGAGTTGTGAAGAATGAACAATGAGCGAGCGAGTGAGTACTAATTGTTCACAACGAGTGAATAAAAATTGTTCAAGCGAACTAACCATAAAGTAATTTTTTTATTATATTAGTACTGAGATTTTAAAAACTTGAGTTAAAATCAATGACAATAATTCAACCTCGAACGACCTCAGGTCTTCACGCGTTTGAAATATGAAAAGGAGAAAAAGTTCTGGGATGGAGTTTAATGACAGTTTTTAGCTCACTCTGGTTTCAAAGTAGCCGATGTATGCAGCTGCGTTTAAACAATAATTGCTTTTCTCTAAATCCACTCGAGAACTTGATATCGACAGGTATTTACATTGGTTTGACTGTATGACAAAATATCAGTCAATGTTTTCCCCTGTATGTATTTAGCCTCCCCCACCCCTTTCCCATTAAAAATGCCTATCTTCTTGACGGCCATAAATAATGGTAGGTCAAAAAGTCTAAGTAGATAACAGGGCGTATACAATGACTTTAGGGACTCCAAAATACGTAGATCTGGGAAATATAGATTTACTAGGCTTCACTATCTGTGTTACGCTATAATTCGCTTATTTATAAATACATGTCTACACGCCTACTCATGTAAGCATAGATATAATTTTGTTAAGATATATCCAACTGTTAAACAAACATTCTTGCAAACGTCTATCGTATCTTAGAAGTATCTCATTGTATTTCTTTTGGAAACGCCAAAGGGTGAAACATCTTGATTGACAGCCTATTCCTGTTTGGTTCAAGCTGTTTAAATTTCGCTACAATACATTGATTATATTCACTTTCACTGAATACTACCGAAGCAAGGCGCTAAAAACTGCACGAAATCTTCAACTGAAACCGTCCTGAGACTTCATTTATAAACCAGGTGAGCAGTAGCTCCTTAAAAAAAGTCTCAAACAAAATGTAAGCGAAGCACAAACCATTTTTTTTTTGCCTTTTGCCCACGTTTTCGTACGGAAGTTTAAAATGATACAAAAGAAAAAAATAACCATAACCTTTGCTACGTGACCAAATTCAAAGGAAATTCATTGAGATAAATTTAAATGTTGGTTTTCGAAAAGAACCACTGTTTGTGTGTCATTCAGAGTTGTTTTCTTAAGGTACAGAATGTCTTAGTAGTATATTGCGTTTACCGCCGGAACGGAACTAACAAGGACTTCAACTGTGTTTTTTCCCAGTCATTATAAACACAGACAATGCTCTCGGTATCAAAAGAATAAAAATTATACCAACTATATAAAAGGATTTCTTCTGATCACCAAATTTTAATAAACCATACAGTTGTGGCAAACACTATGAAAGAAAGGTATGGAAGTTCTTTTGAAAAATCATCAAACATGTTCCCTTTTTTTCTTTGTCCCACGCTTGTGTCGTGTTGGACAATTCATTTACATGGGCCTAAAATTATAATGGCAGGGTTTTATAGAATGGCGGTAGAGTCGAGGTAAAATTTGGGCTGAAGATCACTTTAATGTGTACCACCTCTCGTACGCGATCGCGACCGGCAATTTAGGGCTGATGGTGTGAGAGTATCTATTGTTTTTAACCTCCGGTAAACGGCAACTTCACATGATCCAATCTCACTACGGGCGGAAATTAGGTAACGAGAAACCCTACAATCCTGATATGGCGAAAAAGTTTGTTCTTTATGCTCGGTTTATTTTAGACTACGAGCAGTCCCTATTTTTTCGCAGAGTCCGTTGAGCTTGAAGCGAAAATTATTTTTCGAAGAGTACGTCGAGCTTGAAGCGAAAAAAATGAACGCGCGGGGGGAGGAGGCGGGGCAAGGCGAGATATCGATATCTCGTAGTCTAGGTTTATTTCTCACTGGTTCTTCAAGCCATTGCTAGTATTTTGTTATTTTTTAAAGGCACACAACTTACAGTACTAGTATTGCGAATTGGAATTGAGCTGGATGTATTCTTGAATAAAATTTCTTCAGTTCACGGAAGCATGGAGTACTATGACTACAGGCCATGACTCAAAATTTAAACCCTCTTTGATATGACTTCGTGTTAGCGCCCACATAGGCTAGACATTTAGGTTCAACTGTGTTTTTTTTAATACTTTGAGCGCATATTTCATGAAAGAGATAGTCTTAGTGAAGATGGAGTGATTACCTTATTTTTGTTAAGATGAAATATTCAGCATGTCGCGAGCGTGGGACGAAGAAAAAATCTGAGTCCCCGACGGGAATCGAACCCATGTCCTCCCAAACACCGGGCGGGCGCTTTATTCACTGAGCTACCAGAACTCATGGTTAGCAGGGTCATTTTACTAGGTTTATATGTGACACGCGTCCTGCATACTGCTAGGATCGGCAATGCCGATAACGTCCTGTATGGTGATAGATAATGAAGGATGGTAAATTTTAAGCTCGATAAATGAAATGTGAAAGATGAAATAACTCACGAAGTTTTTTTTTGAAATATCTTTTACCTTGGCTTGGGAATGGAAACAATATTTTGCTAAATGTCTCTTTTCAGTCATTCATTTTAGGAAAAGGTTACTTTGAACATTTTTTTTGGTAAATCATATTTTTATGCTTGCTAAGTTTTTTTTTATTATCTATAAGTACCCACCCTTCAGTGGATGCTAGTCCATCCCTCGTTTGCCCCCAGCATTTTGTCAAGCTTGTTTTCCTTTTAACAGATTGCCGGTACTCATTCATACTCCTGAGTAGTTATAGAGTTAAGTTTCTTGCCCAAGAAAACTGGTTCATGCAATGAACCCATCCAGGGCTCGAACACGCCGAAACTTGGTGTGGCCCTTAGATATATCTTTTTCTTGCTCCAGCTTGAAATGAATGCATAAGAAATTGTGAAATTGTTTGTAAGTTGAAATTATACCATTTGGTCGATTTTCCTCATCAAGCCATGCATCTTTATTGATTGCTAAGATTTGATGGAAGTCTCCAATCTTTTACCCTTTGACACTGAAGTTGCAAGTGATATCAGCCTTAAAATGGCAGATTCTGGGTCAGTATAGGTGTCACATTTGTGCGACAGTTCAAGAAATTAAGAAGTCGCTCGTTTGGGAAATCTACAGTTCGGATTATCGTGTCACTTGTTTTGAGTAAGCTATTTGGCACCTTGTTTGGAGGCTTTTACAAAAGGAAGGTTAGGAAGATTTCGATTTCCACAAAACTTATCTATTAATTTTTTCTTGTTCAAAAATTAAACACAATTAGAAAAGGGACCTGCCCTCATTTTTTGTCATTTTAAAGTTGGCCAGCTTCTATAAGCTCTTAAAACATTAACCCTTAATATGCTGAAATTTCTCCAAAAAGCAGGGTTTTTTAACCGTTAATCGATTTTCTTGGCTCTACTGTCCTAAATTTCTTTAAACTTTGCTAGAAATGCACTTTCTGACACTACATTACGTTTTTGATGAGATTTCCATGTACAAATGTACAACATTTTACTTTGGCGCATGCGCATAAGCCATTTTTTTTTGTCGGAATGAAGTCAATATTCAAGATGGACACTCATATGGAAAGATCTATCCAAACTCTACAAGTTGCACATCACAAAAATCTGCTGACGTGTTAATTGGTGACGTCATAAGTGGTTGAATGGCCATTCCTCCAAACCCCCGGAATAATCCGGACGTAGCATATTAAGGGTTAAAACAAAAAAACAACAGCAAAAAAAACAAAGAAACAAAAAAAAAAAAAAAAAACGGAAGGCATGTTAAAGTATAGTCTAACTTCGATTATCGTAACGAGTGTGGTTATTCGAAGTTCGAGTGTGTACGTGATATCAAAGAAGCTTAAGTACGACTTGTGATTAACAGGTGAAGAGTAATGTTACAATGTTCTAAAAATAGCACGAGCTTTTATGCGAGTGCAATTTAAAATTTAAAATAAAAAAAAAACATTACGAGTAATACATTACGAATAAGAGGTACTCCTTCCTACGAAGTACAATCCGAGAAGAATGGCATCGCTCTTGATCAATCCAAATCGAGTGGTTTTGTTGCGTGTAATATAAATTATATAATAACAACATTTCTGTTATTCGCACTTCAAGATTTCGCATTCACAAGTCCCACGTCATCTACGAAGGAGAATGTTCATGCGGAGAAAACTATGTAGGTGAAACAATGCGAAATCTTGAAGTGCGAATAACGGACGGCTTTTAACCCTGATGATGACAACAAGTCGAAAACGTTCGGTTTCTCTTTAAATTTTATAACTTTTTAGCCTTGTAAATAATATTTTTTTAACAACATTATTGTTAAAAGATGATCTTAAAGGAAGTTGTGAAGAGCATTTAACCAGGGAACATTCTGAACCACTGCATTAACTACTGCTATAAAACAACCGTTCAAGACACGCATTGGGTTTCTAAAATTGTAATTTTACTTGACAGGATGAAGAAAGATGACAGTCTGTGCCCTTGAATCTTGCTTTCAGCAAAAAAAATTAAGTCAACAAAGCTGGTAGGCTGGAAATCGAGCCTACAAAGCTGGTTATTAAAAAAAAATCGAGAAGGCTCACTTCAGATACATCTTTCAATATAAAAACCACTTGAACACGTTGAACTGCACAAGAGCGACTCCATGCATTAAGAGGTCACATGACTCATTCATCTTAAAACGATGAGCTGCCACTTAAGA
>NW_027557408.1:0-5040 GCF_052425735.1 Oculina patagonica
TGATGAGTGACTCAGAGGTCCCTGGAACGAAAGGAAAGAGCTCTTCTCTTTGGGATTCACACAGATATCACTGGGCGCACACAGCAACCCGAGCTCTTCTCTTTGGGATTCACACAGATATCCCTGGGCGCACACAACAACCCGAGCTCTTCTCTTTTGGATTCACACAGATATCCCTGGGCGCACACAACAACCCGAGCACTTCTCTTTGGGATTCACACAGATATCCCTGGGCGCACAAAATGAGCCGAGCTTTTCTCTTTAGGATTCACACAGATATCCCTGGGAAACCACAGCAACCCGAGCTTTTCTCTTTGGGATTCACACAGATATCCCAGGGCGCACACAACAACCCGAGCACTTCTCCTTGGGATTCCCACAAATATCGCTGGGCTAACACGAAAACCCTTCACATTATCCCGAATAAAACTGCTACAAAATTTACATGTAAAAATGTGACAACTACGAGAACTGAAAGAAAAACAAGATCCCGCCAAATGAAATGAAAGCCGACCGAGGTCCCTACAAGGGAAAAATGGATCTACCAAATACATGCAAACATGAAAGCTGACGAAAGCCGACTGTGGTCCCAAGGTAAAAAACATGAACCGAAAACATGCAAACACGTGTACCCAAAAAACGGGAAAAAGCGAAAACAACATGCCGCACCAAAACTAAACGCGAAAATAACAAACAAACAGAAAAATGGACCTTCCAAATACATGCAAACATGAAAACCGACCGTGGTCCCAAGGGAAAAAACACGAACCCAAAACATGCAAATACGTGTACCCAAAATAACGGGTAAAGCGAAAAACAACATACCGCACCGAAACTATACGCGAAAATAACAAACAAACAGAGCATTTACTACCCGAAGCAGAATGAATAAAAAGTATTTCAAACCTCACAGAACTAGCTGTAGCAATCCCAGCGTTGTGCGTCGAACCAAAAGTCGCGTCTGCAGTCTTCACCCGGAATGACTGTAGCAGAAAATTAAATCGACGGTGTGGACAGCCGTTGAAGCCTTCCCAGAAATATGAGAGATAGTCCGGCGGCTTGGCTCGAAATTTTAGTTGAATTGTGCACTTTTTGATACAGGCATGAAACTTGACACAATGAAAGTGGCCATCAACAAAAGTTTTTTTCAGATATAGTGCCAAGCCCGAAAAACGCCAGTTTCCATGGAAACCGTAATTTGAGAGAAGTAAAATTAATGAAACTTCGTGAAATATTCGTTTGTCCTGGTTTATAGACAAATACTATTATGTCAGGTAGTGATACCAAGTCGCACGTACAAAATTTAGAATAGAAGAGCTGTAATTTAGACTGTTCACAGCCCTCCATTTTTCTTCTATTAGCGAATGGCGAACGCTGGGATCGGAGAATGAATCGCGAGAGACCTGGACGCTAGCGCTAAACGAAAGACGTGAGGGAGTAGAGGGCGGGGAACGAAAAATCTTTTTCCATGCAATAATTTCCTGGTAAATTATTGGTATTAAAAATACAGTAAAAAATAACAATTGTAAGCCTAATTTAACACATTCGTATCTGTATTTTTGAAATATAATCTACAATAAAAGGTTAATAAAAGTACAAAAAAAAAATACTTCGTGGGGGGGGGGCCTCTTGGCTGAAAATTTCATTGCTGTTTACTAGCTAAAAAAAGAAATTGGCTTTGGCACTATATCGAGAATTGATTATAGTATGTGAATGCTTGTAATACTGCAAAGTTTGGTGCTTGTATCAAAAATCGCACAATTGAGGAGCTAAGCCGCCGGACTAAGACTGCGCTTACAGATGTTGCAGCTGCTTAAGGTTCAAGTGACAGCACGGCCGTTCGAAATTTTTGAGAAGTAGTTTGCACCGGCCGTGCTGTCGCAGGGATTTAGACCGACCAGTTTCCATCATGTCTTCGCAAATGACACACCTTGCATTAATTATCATATCTTTTATAATGTCACGTGGGATAATGAATATTACACGAACTGTGAATAGCCAACAGTATAGAAAGAACAATAAAAAAAATCAAACAAAATAAAATCAAAACAACAGCAAACAAACAAACAAGACAATAGCTCACATCACAATTTGTCAGTTCTTGACGCCGATTCTTTATCTCAGGGTCTGTTTATATGGAGGAGAGTTGTCCCTGGTAGGAGGACCCCGGGCGAGAGAACTTTTCATACGTTTCTTTATAAATAGCTTCGAACTGTTTATATGAGAAATTGCAAAGTTGGCTCGAGGGGCAGGGTGACCCTGGGTGGAGGGTCACTCGCTTTGAAGGTAGGGTGACCCTGGGGAGCGAGCCAACTTTTTTCCATATAAACAGTGTGGCTCTTTTTGTCTCGCCTACCAGGGACAAGTTGACACATACGGAGCATGCGCAAACGCTAAAATCAGCAAAAACGAAATTGCAGATAAATTGAAATCAAAGTCGGTGGTAAATTAGTCCAGAAAATGGTCTTGTTCGACGATTCAGCGTTCCTGATTTTAGAAAAAGCAGCCATAATAGATGTTTCAAAACAACTCTCGCCAGTCTTCACCGAGAGGGCCAAGATTTGGCTCGGTTAACAGGGACAACTTTTTCATATAAACGCTCGGCAAAAGATGGCTCGGGGGATAGGGTAACCCTCCTACCAGGGACAACTCTCTTCCATATAAACAGGCATTTATTTTCAAGATGCTTAAAACCTCACCAGCTGAAATCATATAGCTTCCTTTAAGGTGTTCCTACAACACCTAAAAAACGCGTGCACTGAAAAAGTACGCTGAAGCAAAGCGTTGGAAAATCGAAAAGATTTGCGGCATTTGGCAGCCTTAAATAAAGGTTAACGGTAGAAACAGGTATAGAATTTTCCCTTTTTAGGCCATTTCAAGCTAAGAACTACTGTACTTTGAAATTGTGACCTCACGTCGTAAGGTCGCAAGCAGCGTCAATCTCCTGCCGACGTACGCGTCACTGAAACGGACAACAGATTCAAAAGATAAAATTTCTTTTTATTTGCTTCTAGAAGCACATATACAGAATATACAGTATTTATTGGGCGTAAAACACTGTTAAGGCCAAAATGAGGAAAATATAAGAACAAATAACATTTTTCGTCACGCAATCTTTCTTCCTGGAAATTGCGTTATCCTCCTGGCCGCTAGTGAGGGCCTTTTACCTCTGCCTAAATTTCTTTTTCGAATTCCCCGTGGTATCTATCTTGGGTTGAACCCACGCCCCTAATCTCTGATTACAACTAAATATTCTTTCGTTGGAAATTTCAAAACCCGTTTTGCATTTAAAAATTGGTCACGTACACATCCTCAATCTTTTTTAAAATTCGATCTTTACGCTTTATAAAAGGTTTCCATTATAAATAAAAGAGTCTTGAAAAGAAACCTCTTTTCATCTTTATAAATTTAAAGTAATCTCATTAGAAATAACTTGGAAGCGGTAGTGAAGGAATCTAGAAACAATGCAGAAGTAAATAAAATTCATTAAATTATCACTAACTGCATGAAACGGGAGCACTTTGTTTATTTACTATTTGCATCTCCGCAGCTCCTGAACAGATTTCTACAAGGTAATAACTCTCGATTCCTCTGTTCTTCCGAAATTTTAGCTTTTACAATTTTTTAGAAGCCGTCAATGACAAATTGGAAAAAAATGAAAAAAATTGAAAATTGGTTATTCATCCTAAATTTAGTTATAATCAGTTTCCCATTTGGATAATTTTTGGATAAAAGACGCAAAGTTTGGCAGCGATTGGTTGAAACTTAAAAACGTTATAAGCCAGTTCAACGGTCAGCGCACTTGGGCTCTCTCCAGTAACCGTATTAGTTAAACATTAACCCACACTGTATTATCCAAATTCAAATTTTAGAGCCGTTATTTTCCTTATATTATAGTACTGGCCCTGAAGAAGACTAGCTCTGCTAGTTGAAATATTATAGCCAATAAATCTGCCCTCCTGCCGTTGTACTAGCCTTGCAATCAATTTGGTTTTATGAGACAAACCTGTTACCTATCGCTCTACCACTAAGTAACAGGAGATCTTGTGAGAACTACAATAGGCCATGTAACTGTTGGTAGGTTCAAATGTGACAAACTCTTAAACTAATGTAGGGCCAACGCGACCTTAAGGCTCTTGGAGCAACACCAACACCTAGGGGGCAAATGCAGCCGATAGGGAGTGCAAATGGGACTCACGGGGTTCGAGACTGAGCTGATGCAGCAATCTAAGGAGAAACGATTCCAGTGAAAGGCTCAGTTACCAGGGTAGAGACCTGCCTCAGCCTTCACCTGCACCCACTGCAGCAGGGACTGTGACTCCTTCATCGGACTTCGCAGACGCAACTGGCGCAATTCCATAATCCTGTAGTATTGACGAATGTTTTACTAGGGCCAATTTAGACACTACATTTTTTTCTCATGCAACAAGCTTATTATAATGAGCTTGGGTCTTTCTTACAACTAATTTGCAGAATATGCAAAAAGGAGTATCATTGGTGAAATCGATTGGTCCGAGTGTCGTAGACTTGTAATTCCACTGTCTGTTGCTTGCCGAAATCTGATGGAACATTACCTTAATACATTAAATTTGGCGACACGTTAATTTAGCGATTTTGAGGTGCGCATATTCCGTATTGCGAAAATTTTGTATTTTGAATCACTTTAATATTGCGTTTTGGAGTAAGACACAATTCACATTTCCTTGGCAATATTATTTAACATGTACTTGAATGAAAAAAAAAAAAAACTTTATCAAAGGAATTTTAACGTCAAAATTAACAAAAACGCAATGGCGGGACTAAACGTCTTCATTAACAACAGAGCAGTTATCGCAATCCACAAGCAGTTCATGCTTGTACGCAATTTTGTTCTTGAGTAAATTGACAACAACATCCACTTACTTTGGAAACTCCTACCTTCAGTGGAACGAAACTCGTTCTTACTTTATTTTTGACATATCTGAGTCACTTAATTTTCGCGTTATGTTACGGTCTGGAAGGAACCCCTCCGCTGGGTTTTAATTCTATTATTTTCTATTT